>NW_027488462.1:0-51397 GCF_051014445.1 Colletes latitarsis | reverse complement strand
CGCATACTTGTTGGCCAGATCCTGGCCTCTTTCTGGTTTGGATCCCGTAGTAATGTGGTTCCACACCGAAACAGTCAATTAAACCTGGTTGCGATTAATATTTTAGAGGATAACGCCGGTTATGTCTGGGTTAGGTCTGGAATTTGCCCTCATCTGGCACGTACTTTCGCATTATTCGCATACTTGTTGGCTAGATCCTGGCCTTTTTCTGGCTTGGGTCCCGTAGTAATGTGGTTCCACACCGAAGCAGTCAATTAAACTGGTTGCGATTAATATTTTAGAGGATAACGCCGGTTATGTCTCGGTTAGGTCTGGCACTTGTCCTCATCTGGCTCGTACTTTCGCGTTTTTCGCATACTTGTTGGCCTGATGCTGGCCTTTTTCTGCTTTGGATCCCGTAGTAATGCGAGTCCACACCGAAACAGTCAATTAAACTGGTTGCGATTAATATTTTAGAGGATAATGCCGGTTACGTCTCGGTTAGGTCTGGGATTTGTCCTCATTTGGCTCGTACTTTCGCGTTTTTCGCATACTTGTTGGACAGATCCTGGCCTTTTTCTGGTTTGGATCCCGTAGTAACGCGGTACCACACCGAAACAGTCAATTAAACCTGGTTCGGATTAATATTTTAGACGATAACGCCGGTTATGTCTCGGTTAGGTCTGGGATTTGTCCTCATCTGGCTCGTACTTTCGCGTTTTTCGCATACTTGTTGGCCAGATCCTGGCCTTTTTCTGCTGTGGATCCCGTAGTAATGAGAGTCCACACCGAAGCAGTCAATTAAACTGGTTGCGATTAATATTTTAGAGGATAACGCCGGTTATGTCTCGGATAGGTCTGGCATTTGTCCTCATGTGGCACGTACTTTCGCGTTTTTCGCATACTTGTTGGCCAGATCCTGGCCTTTTTCTGGCTTGGGTCCCGTAGTAATGTGGTTCCACACCGAAGCAGTCAATTAAACTGGTTGCGATTAATATTTTAGAGGATAACGCCGGTTATGTCTCGGATAGGTCTGGCATTTGTCCTCATCTGGCTCGTACTTTCCCGTTTTTCGCATACTTGTTGGCCAGATCCTGGCCTTTTTCTGGTTTGGATCCCGTAGTAATGAGAGTCCACACCGAAATAGTCAATTAAACGGGTTGCGATTAATATATTAGAGGATAACGCCGGTTATGTCTCGGTTAGGTCTGGCACTTGTCCTCATCTGGCTCGTACTTTCGCGTTTTTCGCATACTTGTTGGCCAGATGCTGGCCTTTTTCTGCTTTGGATCCCGTAGTAATGCGAGTCCACACCGAAACAGTCAATTAAACTGGTTGCGATTAATATTTTAGAGGATAATGCCGCTTACGTCTCGGTTAGGTCTGGCATTTGTCCTCATCTGGCTCGTACTTTCGCGTTTTTGGCATACTTGTTGGCCAGATCCTGGGCTTCTTCTGGGTTGGATCACGTAGTAATGTGGTACCGCACTGTCAATAAAAGCTGGTTCCGATTAATAGTTTAGAGGATAACGCCGGTTATGTCTGGGTTAAGTCTGGTATTTGCCCTCATCTGGCTCGTACTTTCGCATTTTTCGCATTGTTGTTGGCCAGATCCTGGCCTTTTTCAGGTTTGGATCACGTAGTAACACGGTACCACACAGAAACAGTCAATTATACCTGGTTCGGATTAATATTTTAGAGGATAATGCCGGTTACGTCTCGGTTAGGTCTGGGATTTGTCTTCACATGGCTCGTACATTCGCGTTTTTCGCATACTTGTTGGCCAGATCCTGGGCTTTTTCTGGGTTGGATCACGTAGTAATGTGGTACCACACTGTCAATAAAAGCTGGCTGCGATTAATATTTTAGAGGATAACGCCGGTTATGTCTCGGTTAGGTCTGGCATTTGTCCTCATCTGGCTCGTACTTTCGCGTTTTTCGCATACTTGTTGGTCAGATCCTGGGCTTTCTCTGGTATGGATCACGTAGTAACGCGGTACCTCACCGAAACAGTCAATTAAACCTGGTTGCGATTACTATTTTGGAGGATAACGTCGGTTATGCCTGGGTTTGGTCTGGTATTTGCAATCATCTGGCTCATACTTTGGCGTTATTCGCATACTTGTTGGCCAGATCCTGGGTTTTTTCTGTTTCCGGTCCCGTAGTAATGAGGTTCCACACCGAAACAGTCAATTAAACTGGTTGCGATTAATACTTTAGAGAATAACGCCGGCTACGTCTTGGGTAGGTCTGAGATTTGTCCTCATCTGGCTCGTACTTTCGCGTTTTTCGCATACTTGTTGGCCAGATCCTGGGCTTTTTCTGGGTTGGATCACATAGTAATGTGGTACCACACTGTCAATAAAAGCTGGCTGCGATTAATATTTTAGAGGATAACGCCGGTTATGTCTCGGTTAGGTCTGGCATTTGTCCTCATCTGGCTCATTCTTTTGCGTTTTTCGCATACTTGTTGGTCAGATCCTGGGCTTTCTCTGGTTTGGATCACGTAGTAACGCGGTACCTCACCGAAACAGTCAATTAAACCTGGTTGCGATTACTATTTTGGAGGATAACGTCGGTTATGTCTGTGTTTGGTCTGGTATTTGGAATCATCTGGCTCATTCTTTTGCGTTTTTCTCATACTTGTTGGCAAGATCCTGGCCTTTTTCTGTTTTGGATCCCGTAGTAATGAGGTTCCACACCGAAACAGTCAATTAAACTGGTTGCGATTAATATTTTAGAGGATAACGCCGGTTATGTCTCGGGTAGGTCTGGGATTTGTCCACATCTGGCTCGTACTTTCGCGTTTATCGCATACTTGTTGGCCAGATCCTGGCATTTTTCTGGTTTGGATCACGTAGTATTGTGGTACCACACCGAAACAGTCAATTAAACCTGGTTGCGATTAATATTTTAGAGGATAACGCCGGTTATGTCTGGGTTAGGTCTGGTATTTGCCCTCATCTGGCACGTACTTTCGCATTATTCGTATACTTGTTGGCCAGATCCTGGGCTTTCTCTGGTTTGGATCACGTAGTAACGCGGTACCTCACCGAAACAGTCAATTAAACCTGGTTGCGATTACTATTTTGGAGGATAACGTCGGTTATGTCTGTGTTTGGTCTGGTATTTGGAATCATCTGGCTCATTCTTTTGCGTTTTTCGCATAATTGTTGGCCAGATCCTGGGTTTTTTGTGTTTTGGATCCCGTAGTAATGAGGTTCCACACCGAAACAGTCAATTAAACTGGATGCGATTAATATTTTAGAGAATAACGCCGGTTATGTCTCGGGTAGGTCTGGGATTTGTCCTCATCTGGCTCGTACTTTCGCGTTTTTCGCATACTTGTTGGCCAGATCCTGGCCAGAGCCTGTTTCTGCTTTGGATCACGTAGTAACGCGGTACCGCACCGAAACAGTCAATTAAACCTGGTTGCGATTACTATTTTAGAGGATAACGTCGGTTATGTCTGGGTTTGGTCTGGTATTTGCAATCATCTAGCTCATACTTTGGCGTTATTCGCATACTTGTTGGCCAGATCCTGGGTTTTTTCTGTTTCCGGTCCCGTAGTAATGAGGTTCCACACCGAAACAGTCAATTAAACTGGTTGCGATTAATATTTTAGAGAATAACGCCGGCTACGTCTTGGGTAGGTCTGGGATTTGTCCTCATCTGCCTCGTACTTTCGCGTTTTTCGCATACTTGTTGGCCAGATCCTGGCCTTTCTCTGGTTTGGATCAGGTAGTAATGTGGTACCACACTGAAACAGTCTATAGAAGCTGGTTTCGCTTTGTATTTTAGAGGATAACGCTGGTTATGCCTGGGTTAGTTCTGGTATTTGCAATCATCTGGCTCATACTTTCGCGTTTTGCGCATACTTGTTGGCCAGATCCTGGGTTTTTTTTGTTTTGGGTCCCGTAGTAATGAGGTTCCACACCGAAACAGTCAATTAAACTGGTTGCGATTAATATTTTAGAGAATAACGCCGGCTACGTCTCGGGTAGGTCTGGGATTTGTCCTCATCTGGCTCGTACTTTCGCGTTTTTCGAATACTTGTTGGCCAGATCCTGACCCTTCTCTGGTTTGGATCACGTAGTAATGTGGTACCACACTGAAACTGTCAATAGTAGCTGGTTTCGCTTTGTATTTTAGAGGATAACGCTGGCTATGCCTGGGTTAGTTCTGGTATTTGCAATCATCTGTCTCATACTTTCGCGGTTTTCGCATACTTGTTGGCCAGATCCTGGCCTTTTCTGCTGTGGATCCCGTAGTAATGAGAGTCCACACCGAAACAGTCAATTAAACTGGTTGCGATTAATATATTAGAGGATAACGCCGGTTTTGTCTCGGTTAGGTCTGGCATTTGTCCTCATCTGGCTCGTACTTTCTCGTTTTTCGCATACTTGTTGGTCAGATCCTGGCCTTTTTCTGCTTTGGATCCCGTAGTAATGCGAGTCCACACCGAAACAGTCAATTAAACTGGTTGCGATTAATATTTTAGAGGATAACGCCGGTTATGTCTGGGTTAGGTCTGGTATTTGCCCTCATCTGGCACGTACTTTCGCATTATTCGCATACTTGTTGGCTAGATCCTGGCCTTTTTCTGGCTTGGGTCCCGTAGTAATGTGGTGCCACACCGAAACAGTCAATTAAACCTGGTTGCGATTAATATTTTAGAGGATAACGCCGGTTATGTCTCGGGTAGGTCTGGGATTTGTCCTCATCTGGCTCGTACTTTCGCGTTTTTCGCATACTTGTTGGCCAGATCCTGGCCTTTTTCTGGTTTCGATCCCGTAGTAACGCGGTACCACGCCGAAACAGTCAATTAAACCTGGTTCGAATTAATATTTTAGAGGATAACGCCGGTTATGTCTCGGTTAGGTCTGGGGTTTGTCCTCATCTGGCTCGTACTTTCGCGTTTTTCGCATACTTGTTGGCCAGATCCTGGGCTTTTTCTGGGTTGGATCACGTAGTAATGTGGTACCGCACTGTCAATAAAAGCTGGTTCCGATTAATAGTTTAGAGGATAAGGCCGGTTATGTCTGGGTTAAGTCTGGTATTTGCCCTCATCTGGCTCGTACTTTCGCATTTTTCGCATTGTTGTTGGCCAGATCCTGGCCTTTTTCAGATTTGGATCACGTAGTAACACGGTACCACACCGAAACAGTCAATTATACCTGGTTCGGATTAATATTATAGAGGATAATGCCGGTTACGTCTCGGTTAGGTCTGGGATTTGTCCTCACATGGCTCGTACATTCGCGTTTTTCGAATACTTGTTGGCCAGATCCTGGGCTTTTTCTGGGTTGGATCACGTAGTAATGTGGTACCACACTGTCAATAAAAGCTGGCTGCGATTAATATTTTAGAGGATAACGCCGGTTATGTCTCGGTTAGGTCTGGCATTTGTCCTCATCTGGCTCGTACTTTCGCGTTTTTCGCATACTTGTTGGTCAGATCCTGGATTTTTTCTGTTTTGGATCCCGTAGTAATGAGGTTCCACACCGAAACAGTCAATTAAACTGGTTGCGATTAATATTTTAGAGGATAACGCCGGTTATGTCTCGGGTAGGTCTGGGATTAGTCCACATCTGGCTCGTACTTTCGCGTTTATCGCATACTTGTTGGCCAGATCCTGGCATTTTTCTGGTTTGGATCACGTAGTAATGTGGTACCACACTGAAACAGTCAATAGAAGCTGGTTCCGCTTAGTATTTTAGAGGATAACTCTGGTTATGTCTGGATTAGTTCTGGTATTTGCAATCAACTGGCTCATACATTCGCGTTTTTCGCATACTTGTTGGCCAGATCCTGGGCTTTTTCTGGTTTGGATCACGTAGTATTGTGGTACCACACCGAAACAGTCAATTAAACCTGGTTGCGATTAATATTTTAGAGGATAACGCCGGTTATGTCTGGGTTAGGTCTGGTATTTGCCCTCATCTGGCACGTACTTTCGCATTATTCGTATACTTGTTGGCCAGATCCTGGGCTTTCTCTGGTTTGGATCACGTAGTAACGCGGTACCTCACCGAAACAGTCAATTAAACCTGGTTGCGATTACTATTTTGGAGGATAACGTCGGTTATGTCTGTGTTTGGTCTGGTATTTGCAATCATCTGGCTCATTCCTTTGCGTTTTTCGCATAATTGTTGGCCAGATCCTGGCCTTTTTCTGGTTTGGATCCCGTAGTAATGTGGTTCCACACCGAAACAGTCAATTAAACCTGGTTGCGATTAATATTTTAGAGGATAACGCCGGTTATGTTTCGGATAGGTCTGGCATTTGTCCTCATCTGGCTCGTACTTTCGCGTTTTTCGCATACTTGTTGGCCAGATCCTGGCCTTTTTCTGCTTTGGATCACGTAGTAACGCGGTACCACACCGAAACAGTCAATTAAACCTGGCTGCGATTACTATTTTAGAGGATAAGGTCGGTTATGTCTGGGTTTGGTCTGGTATTTGCAATCATCTGGCTCATACTTTCGCGTTATTCGCATACTTGGTGGCCAGATCCTGGGTTTTTTCTGTTTCCGGTCCCGTAGTAATGAGGTTCCACACCGAAACAGTCAATTAGACTGGTTGCGATTAATATGTTAGAGAATAACGCCGGCTACGTCTTGGGTAGGTTTGGGATTTGTCCTCATCTGGCTCGTACTTTCGCGTTTTTCGCATACTTGTTGGCCAGATCCTGGCCCTTCTCTGGTTTGGATCAGGTAGTAATGTGGTACCACACTGAAACAGTCAATAGAAGCTGGTTTCGCTTTGTATTTTAGAGGATAACGCTGGTTATGCCTGGGTTAGTTCTGGTATTTGCAATCATCTGGCTCATACTTTCGCGTTTTTCGCATACTTGTTGGCCAGATCCTGGGTTTTTTCTGTTTTGGGTCCCGTAGTAATGAGGTTCCACACCGAAACAGTCAATTAAACTGGTTGCGATTAATATTTTAGAGAATAACGCCGGCTACGTCTCGGGTAGGTCTGGGATTTGTCCTCATCTGGCTCGTACTTTCGCGTTTTTCGCATACTTGTTGGCCAGATCCTGACCCTTCTCTGGTTTGGATCACGTAGTAATGTGGTACCACACTGAAACAGTCAATAGTAGCTGGTTTCGCTTTGTATTTTAGAGGATAACGCTGGCTATGCCTGGGTTAGTTCTGGTATTTGCAATCATCTGTCTCATACTTTCGCGGTTTTCGCATACTTGTTGGCCAGATCCTGGCCTTTTCTGCTGTGGATCCCGTAGTAATGAGAGTCCACACCGAAACACTCAATTAAACTGGTTGCGATTAATATATTAGAGGATAACGCCGGTTTTGTCTCGGTTAGGTCTGGCATTTGTCCTCATCTGGCTCGTACTTTCTCGTTTTTCGCATACTTGTTGGACAGATCCTGGCCTTTTTCTGCTTTGGATCCCGTAGTAATGCGAGTCCACACCGAAACAGTCAATTAAACTGGTTGCGATTAATATTTTAGAGGATAACGCCGGTTACGTCTGGGTTAGGTCTGGTATTTGCCCTCATCTGGCACGTACTTTCGCATTATTCGCATACTTGTTGGCTAGATCCTGGCCTTTTTCTGGCTTGGGTCCCGTAGTAATGTGGTGCCACACCGAAACAGTCAATTAAACCTGGTTGCGATTAATATTTTAGAGGATAACGCCGGTTATGTCTCGGGTAGGTCTGGGATTTATCCTCATCTGGCTCGTACTTTCGCGTTTTTCGCATACTTGTTGGCCAGATCCTGGCCTTTTTCTGGTTTCGATCCCGTAGTAACGCGGTACCACGCCGAAACAGTCAATTAAACCTGGTTCGAATTAATATTTTAGAGGATAACGCCGGTTATGTCTCGGTTAGGTCTGGGGTTTGTCCTCATCTGGCTCGTACTTTCGCGTTTTTCGCATACTTGTTGGCCAGATCCTGGGCTTTTTCTGGGTTGGATCACGTAGTAATGTGGTACCGCACTGTCAATAAAAGCTGGTTCCGATTAATAGTTTAGAGGATAAGGCCGGTTATGTCTGGGTTAAGTCTGGTATTTGCCCTCATCTGGCTCGTACTTTCGCATTTTTCGCATTGTTGTTGGCCAGATCCTGGCCATTTTCAGATTTGGATCACGTAGTAACACGGTACCACACCGAAACAGTCAATTATACCTGGTTCGGATTAATATTATAGAGGATAATGCCGGTTACGTCTCGGTTAGGTCTGGGATTTGTCCTCACATGGCTCGTACATTCGCGTTTTTCGCATACTTGTTGGCCAGATCCTGGGCTTTTTCTGGGTTGGATCACGTAGTAATGTGGTACCACACTGTCAATAAAAGCTGGCTGCGATTAATATTTTAGAGGATAACGCCGGTTATGTCTCGGTTAGGTCTGGCATTTGTCCTCATCTGGCTCGTACTTTCGCGTTTTTCGCATACTTGTTGGTCAGATCCTGGATTTTTTCTGTTTTGGATCCCGTAGTAATGAGGTTCCACACCGAAACAGTCAATTAAACTGGTTGCGATTAATATTTTAGAGGATAACGCCGGTTATGTCTCGGGTAGGTCTGGGATTAGTCCACATCTGGCTCGTACTTTCGCGTTTATCGCATACTTGTTGGCCAGATCCTGGCATTTTTCTGGTTTGGATCACGTAGTAATGTGGTACCACACTGAAACAGTCAATAGAAGCTGGTTCCGCTTAGTATTTTAGAGGATAACTCTGGTTATGTCTGGATTAGTTCTGGTATTTGCAATCAACTGGCTCATACATTCGCGTTTTTCGCATACTTGTTGGCCAGATCCTGGGCTTTTTCTGGTTTGGATCACGTAGTATTGTGGTACCACACCGAAACAGTCAATTAAACCTGGTTGCGATTAATATTTTAGAGGATAACGCCGGTTATGTCTGGGTTAGGTCTGGTATTTGCCCTCATCTGGCACGTACTTTCGCATTATTCGTATACTTGTTGGCCAGATCCTGGGCTTTCTCTGGTTTGGATCACGTAGTAACGCGGTACCTCACCGAAACAGTCAATTAAACCTGGTTGCGATTACTATTTTGGAGGATAACGTCGGTTATGTCTGTGTTTGGTCTGGTATTTGCAATCATCTGGCTCATTCCTTTACGTTTTTCGCATAATTGTTGGCCAGATCCTGGCCTTTTTCTGGTTTGGATCCCGTAGTAATGTGGTTCCACACCGAAACAGTCAATTAAACCTGGTTGCGATTAATATTTTAGAGGATAACGCCGGTTATGTTTCGGATAGGTCTGGCATTTGTCCTCATCTGGCTCGTACTTTCGCGTTTTTCGCATACTTGTTGGCCAGATCCTGGCCTTTTTCTGCTTTGGATCACGTAGTAACGCGGTACCACACCGAAACAGTCAATTAAACCTGGCTGCGATTACTATTTTAGAGGATAAGGTCGGTTATGTCTGGGTTTGGTCTGGTATTTGCAATCATCTGGCTCATACTTTCGCGTTATTCGCATACTTGTTGGCCAGATCCTGGGTTTTTTCTGTTTCCGGTCCCGTAGTAATGAGGTTCCACACCCAAACAGTCAATTAAACTGGTTGCGATTAATATGTTAGAGAATAACGCCGGCTACGTCTTGGGTAGGTCTGGGATTTGTCCTCATCTGGCTCGTACTTTCGCGTTTTTCGCATACTTGTTGGCCAGATCCTGGCCCTTCTCTGGTTTGGATCAGGTAGTAATGTGGTACCACACTGAAACAGTCAATAGAAGCTGGTTTCGCTTTGTATTTTAGAGGATAACGCTGGTTATGCCTGGGTTAGTTCTGGTATTTGCAATCATCTGGCTCATACTTTCGCGTTTTTCGCATACTTGTTGGCCAGATCCTGGGTTTTTTCTGTTTTGGGTCCCGTAGTAATGAGGTTCCACACCGAAACAGTCAATTAAACTGGTTGCGATTAATATTTTAGAGAATAACGCCGGCTACGTCTCGGGTAGGTCTGGGATTTGTCCTCATCTGGCTCGTACTTTCGCGTTTTTCGCATACTTGTTGGCCAGATCCTGACCCTTCTCTGGTTTGGATCACGTAGTAATGTGGTACCACACTGAAACAGTCAATAGTAGCTGGTTTCGCTTTGTATTTTAGAGGATAACGCTGGCTATGCCTGGGTTAGTTCTGGTATTTGCAATCATCTGTCTCATACTTTCGCGGTTTTCGCATACTTGTTGGACAGATCCTGGCCTTTTTCTGCTGTGGATCCCGTAGTAATGAGAGTCCACACCGAAGCAGTCAATTAAACTGATTGCGATTAATATTTTAGAGGATAACGCCGGTTATGTCTCGGATAGGTCTGGCATTTGTCCTCATCTGGCTCGTACTTTCGCGTTTTTCGCATACTTGTTGGCCAGATCCTGGCCTTTTTCTGCTTTGGATCACGTAGTAACGCGGTACCACACCGAAACAGTCAATTAAACCTGGCTGCGATTACTATTTTAGAGGATAAGGTCGGTTATGTCTGGGTTTGGTCTGGTATTTGCAATCATCTGGCTCATACTTTCGCGTTATTCGCATACTTGTTGGCCAGATCCTGGGTTTTTTCTGTTTCCGGTCCCGTAGTAATGAGGTTCCACACCGAAACAGTCAATTAAACTGGTTGCGATTAATATGTTAGAGAATAACGCCGGCTACGTCTTGGGTAGGTCTGGGATTTGTCCTCATCTGGCTCGTACTTTCGCGTTTTTCGCATACTTGTTGGCCAGATCCTGGCCCTTCTCTGGTTTGGATCAGGTAGTAATGTGGTACCACACTGAAACAGTCAATAGAAGCTGGTTTCGCTTTGTATTTTAGAGGATAACGCTGGTTATGCCTGGGTTAGTTCTGGTATTTGCAATCATCTGGCTCATACTTTCGCGTTTTTCGCATACTTGTTGGCCAGATCCTGGGTTTTTTCTGTTTCCGGTCCCGTAGTAATGAGGTTCCACACCGAAACAGTCAATTAAACTGGTTGCGATTAATATGTTAGAGAATAACGCCGGCTACGTCTTGGGTAGGTCTGGGATTTGTCCTCATCTGGCTCGTACTTTCGCGTTTTTCGCATACTTGTTGGCCAGATCCTTGCCCTTCTCTGGTTTGGATCAGGTAGTAATGTGGTACCACACTGAAACAGTCAATAGAAGCTGGTTTCGCTTTGTATTTTAGAGGATAACGCTGGTTATGCCTGGGTTAGTTCTGGTATTTGCAATCATCTGGCTCATACTTTCGCGTTTTTCGCATACTTGTTGGCCAGATCCTGGGTTTTTTCTGTTTTGGGTCCCGTAGTAATGAGGTTCCACACCGAAACAGTCAATTAAACTGGTTGCGATTAATATTTTAGAGAATAACGCCGGCTACGTCTCGGGTAGGTCTGGGATTTGTCCTCATCTGGCTCGTACTTTCGCGTTTTTCGCATACTTGTTGGCCAGATCCTGACCCTTCTCTGGTTTGGATCACGTAGTAATGTGGTACCACACTGAAACAGTCAATAGTAGCTGGTTTCGCTTTGTATTTTAGAGGATAACGCTGGCTATGCCTGGGTTAGTTCTGGTATTTGCAATCATCTGTCTCATACTTTCGCGGTTTTCGCATACTTGTTGGACAGATCCTGGCCTTTTTCTGCTGTGGATCCCGTAGTAATGAGAGTCCACACCGAAGCAGTCAATTAAACTGATTGCGATTAATATTTTAGAGGATAACGCCGGTTATGTCTCGGATAGGTCTGGCATTTGTCCTCATCTGGCTCGTACTTTCGCGTTTTTCGCATACTTGTTGGCCAGATCCTGGCCTTTTTCTGCTTTGGATCACGTAGTAACGCGGTACCACACCGAAACAGTCAATTAAACCTGGCTGCGATTACTATTTTAGAGGATAAGGTCGGTTATGTCTGGGTTTGGTCTGGTATTTGCAATCATCTGGCTCATACTTTCGCGTTATTCGCATACTTGTTGGCCAGATCCTGGGTTTTTTCTGTTTCCGGTCCCGTAGTAATGAGGTTCCACACCGAAACAGTCAATTAAACTGGTTGCGATTAATATGTTAGAGAATAACGCCGGCTACGTCTTGGGTAGGTCTGGGATTTGTCCTCATCTGGCTCGTACTTTCGCGTTTTTCGCATACTTGTTGGCCAGATCCTGGCCCTTCTCTGGTTTGGATCAGGTAGTAATGTGGTACCACACTGAAACAGTCAATAGAAGCTGGTTTCGCTTTGTATTTTAGAGGATAACGCTGGTTATGCCTGGGTTAGTTCTGGTATTTGCAATCATCTGGCTCATACTTTCGCGTTTTTCGCATACTTGTTGGCCAGATCCTGGGTTTTTTCTGTTTCCGGTCCCGTAGTAATGAGGTTCCACACCGAAACAGTCAATTAAACTGGTTGCGATTAATATGTTAGAGAATAACGCCGGCTACGTCTTGGGTAGGTCTGGGATTTGTCCTCATCTGGCTCGTACTTTCGCGTTTTTCGCATACTTGTTGGCCAGATCCTTGCCCTTCTCTGGTTTGGATCAGGTAGTAATGTGGTACCACACTGAAACAGTCAATAGAAGCTGGTTTCGCTTTGTATTTTAGAGGATAACGCTGGTTATGCCTGGGTTAGTTCTGGTATTTGCAATCATCTGGCTCATACTTTCGCGTTTTTCGCATACTTGTTGGCCAGATCCTGGGTTTTTTCTGTTTTGGGTCCCGTAGTAATGAGGTTCCACACCGAAACAGTCAATTAAACTGGTTGCGATTAATATTTTAGAGAATAACGCCGGCTACGTCTCGGGTAGGTCTGGGATTTGTCCTCATCTGGCTCGTACTTTCGCGTTTTTCGCATACTTGTTGGCCAGATCCTGACCCTTCTCTGGTTTGGATCACATAGTAATGTGGTACCACACTGAAACAGTCAATAGTAGCTGGTTTCGCTTTGTATTTTAGAGGATAACGCTGGCTATGCCTGGGTTAGTTCTGGTATTTGCAATCATCTGTCTAATACTTTCGCGGTTTTCGCATACTTGTTGGCCAGATCCTGGCCTTTTCTGCTGTGGATCCCGTAGTAATGAGAGTCCACACCGAAACAGTCAATTAAACTGGTTGCGATTAATATATTAGAGGATAACGCCGGTTTTGTCTTGGTTAGGTCTGGCATTTGTCCTCATCTGGCTCGTACTTTCTCGTTTTTCGCATACTTGTTGGACAGATCCTGGCCTTTTTCTGCTTTGGATCCCGTAGTAATGCGAGTCCACACCGAAACAGTCAATTAAACTGGTTGCGATTAATATTTTAGAGGATAACGCCGGTTATGTCTGGGTTAGGTCTGGTATTTGCCCTCATCTGGCACGTTCTTTCGCATTATTCGCATACTTGTTGGCTAGATCCTGGCCTTTTTCTGGCTTGGGTCCCGTAGTAATGTGGTTCCACACCGAAACAGTCAATTAAACCCGGTTGCGATTAATATTTTAGAGGATAACGCCGGTTATGTCTCGGGTAGGTCTGGGATTTGTCCTCATCTGGCTCGTACTTTCGCGTTTTTCGCATACTTCTTGGCCAGATCCTGGCCTTTTTCTGGTTTGGATCCCGTAGTAACGCGGTACCACGCCGAAACAGTCAATTAAACCTGGTTCGGATTAATATTTTAGAGGATAACGCCGGTTATGTCTCGGTTAGGTCTGGGATTTGTCCTCATCTGGCTCGTACTTTCGCGTTTTTCGCATACTTGTTGGCCAGATCCTGGCCTTTTCTGCTGTGGATCCCGTAGTAATGAGAGTCCACACCGAAACAGTCAATTAAACTGGTTGCGATTAATATATTAGAGGATAACGCCGGTTTTGTCTTGGTTAGGTCTGGCATTTGTCCTCATCTGGCTCGTACTTTCTCGTTTTTCGCATACTTGTTGGACAGATCCTGGCCTTTTTCTGCTTTGGATCCCGTAGTAATGCGAGTCCACACCGAAACAGTCAATTAAACTGGTTGCGATTAATATTTTAGAGGATAACGCCGGTTATGTCTGGGTTAGGTCTGGTATTTGCCCTCATCTGGCACGTTCTTTCGCATTATTCGCATACTTGTTGGCTAGATCCTGGCCTTTTTCTGGCTTGGGTCCCGTAGTAATGTGGTTCCACACCGAAACAGTCAATTAAACCCGGTTGCGATTAATATTTTAGAGGATAACGCCGGTTATGTCTCGGGTAGGTCTGGGATTTGTCCTCATCTGGCTCGTACTTTCGCGTTTTTCGCATACTTCTTGGCCAGATCCTGGCCTTTTTCTGGTTTGGATCCCGTAGTAACGCGGTACCACGCCGAAACAGTCAATTAAACCTGGTTCGGATTAATATTTTAGAGGATAACGCCGGTTATGTCTCGGTTAGGTCTGGGATTTGTCCTCATCTGGCTCGTACTTTCGCGTTTTTCGCATACTTGTTGGCCAGATCCTGGCCTTTTTCTGCTGTGGATCCCGTAGTAATGAGAGTCCACACCGAAGCAGTCAATTAAACTGATTGCGATTAATATTTTAGAGGATAACGCCGGTTATGTCTCGGATAGGTCTGGCATTTGTCCTCATCTGGCTCGTACTTTTGCGTTTTTCGCATACTTGTTGGCCAGATCCTGGCCTTTTTCTGGTTTGGATCCCGTAGTAACGCGGTACCACACCGAAACTGTCAATTAAACCTGGTTGCGATTAATATTTTAGAGAATATCGCCGGTTGTGTCTCGGGTAGGTCTGGGATTTGTCCTCATCTGGCTCGTACTTTCGCGTTTTTCGCATACTTGTTGGCCAGATCCTGGCCTTTTTCTGCTTTGGATCACGTAGTAACGCGGTACCACACCGAAACAGTCAATTAAACCTGGCTGCGATTACTATTTTAGAGGATAACGTCGGTTATGTCTGGGTTTGGTTTGGTATTTGCAATCATCTGGCTCATACTTTCGCGTTATTCGCATACTTGTTGGCCAGATCCTGGGTTTTTTCTGTTTCCGGTCCCGTAGTAATGAGGTTCCACACCGAAACAGTCAATTAAACTGGTTGCGATTAATATTTTAGAGAATAACGCCGGCTATGTCTCGGGTAGGTCTGGGATTTGTCCTCATCTGGCTCGTACTTTCGCGTTTTTCGCATACTTGTTGGCCAGATCCTGACCCTTCTCTGGTTTGGATCACGTAGTAATGTGGTACCACACTGAAACAGTCAATAGTAGCTGGTTTCGCTTTGTATTTTAGAGGATAACGCTGGCTATGCCTGGGTCAGTTCTGGTATTTGCAATCATCTGTCTCATACTTTCGCGGTTTTCGCATACTTGTTGGCCAGATCCTGGCCTTTTCTGCTGTGGATCCCGTAGTAATGGGAGTCCACACCGAAACAGTCAATTAAACTGGTTGCGATTAATATATTAGAGGATAACGCCGGTTTTGTCTCGGTTAGGTCTGGCATTTGTCCTCATCTGGCTCGTACTTTCTCGTTTTTCGCATACTTGTTGGACAGATCCTGGCCTTTTTCTGCTTTGGATCCCGTAGTAATGCGAGTCCACACCGAAACAGTCAATTAAACTGGTTGCGATTAATATTTTAGAGGATAACGCCGGTTATGTCTGGGTTAGGTCTGGTATTTGCCCTCATCTGGCACGTACTTTCGCATTATTCGCATACTTGTTGGCTAGATCCTGGCCTTTTTCTGGCTTGGGTCCCGTAGTAATGTGGTGCCACACCGAAACAGTCAATTAAACCTGGTTGCGATTAATATTTTAGAGGATAACGCCGGTTATGTCTCGGGTAGGTCTGGGATTTGTCCTCATCTGGCTCGTACTTTCGCGTTTTTCGCATACTTGTTGGCCAGATCCTGGCCTTTTTCTGGTTTCGATCCCGTAGTAACGCGGTACCACGCCGAAACAGTCAATTAAACCTGGTTCGAATTAATATTTTAGAGGATAACGCCGGTTATGTCTCGGTTAGGTCTGGGGTTTGTCCTCATCTGGCTCGTACTTTCGCGTTTTTCGCATACTTGTTGGCCAGATCCTGGGCTTTTTCTGGGTTGGATCACGTAGTAATGTGGTACCGCACTGTCAATAAAAGCTGGTTCCGATTAATAGTTTAGAGGATAAGGCCGGTTATGTCTGGGTTAAGTCTGGTATTTGCCCTCATCTGGCTCGTACTTTCGCATTTTTCGCATTGTTGTTGGCCAGATCCTGGCCTTTTTCAGATTTGGATCACGTAGTAACACGGTACCACACCGAAACAGTCAATTATACCTGGTTCGGATTAATATTATAGAGGATAATGCCGGTTACGTCTCCGTTAGGTCTGGGATTTGTCCTCACATGGCTCGTACATTCGCGTTTTTCGCATACTTGTTGGCCAGATCCTGGGCTTTTTCTGGGTTGGATCACGTAGTAATGTGGTACCACACTGTCAATAAAAGCTGGCTGTGATTAATATTTTAGAGGATAACGCCGGTTATGTCTCGGTTAGGTCTGGCATTTGTCCTCATCTGGCTCGTACTTTCGCGTTTTTCGCATACTTGTTGGTCAGATCCTGGATTTTTTCTGTTTTGGATCCCGTAGTAATGAGGTTCCACACCGAAACAGTCAATTAAACTGGTTGCGATTAATATTTTAGAGGATAACGCCGGTTATGTCTCGGGTAGGTCTGGGATTAGTCCACATCTGGCTCGTACTTTCGCGTTTATCGCATACTTGTTGGCCAGATCCTGGCATTTTTCTGGTTTGGATCACGTAGTAATGTGGTACCACACTGAAACAGTCAATAGAAGCTGGTTCCGCTTAGTATTTTAGAGGATAACTCTGGTTATGTCTGGATTAGTTCTGGTATTTGCAATCAACTGGCTCATACATTCGCGTTTTTCGCATACTTGTTGGCCAGATCCTGGGCTTTTTCTGGTTTGGATCACGTAGTATTGTGATACCACACCGAAACAGTCAATTAAACCTGGTTGCGATTAATATTTTAGAGGATAACGCCGGTTATGTCTGGGTTAGGTCTGGTATTTGCCCTCATCTGGCACGTACTTTCGCATTATTCGTATACTTGTTGGCCAGATCCTGGGCTTTCCCTGGTTTGGATCACGTAGTAACGCGGTACCTCACCGAAACAGTCAATTAAACCTGGTTGCGATTACTATTTTGGAGGATAACGTCGGTTATGTCTGTGTTTGGTCTGGTATTTGCAATCATCTGGCTCATTCCTTTGCGTTTTTCGCATAATTGTTGGCCAGATCCTGGCCTTTTTCTGGTTTGGATCCCGTAGTAATGTGGTTCCACACCGAAACAGTCAATTAAACCTGGTTGCGATTAATATTTTAGAGGATAACGCCGGTTATGTTTCGGATAGGTCTGGCATTTGTCCTCATCTGGCTCGTACTTTCGCGTTTTTCGCATACTTGTTGGCCAGATCCTGGGTTTTTTCTGTTTCCGGTCCCGTAGTAATGAGGTTCCACACCGAAACAGTCAATTAAACTGGTTGCGATTAATATGTTAGAGAATAACGCCGGCTACGTCTTGGGTAGGTCTGGGATTTGTCCTCATCTGGCTCGTACTTTCGCGTTTTTCGCATACTTGTTGGCCAGATCCTGGCCTTTTTCTGCTTTGGATCACGTAGTAACGCGGTACCACACCGAAACAGTCAATTAAACCTGGCTGCGATTACTATTTTAGAGGATAACGTCGGTTATGTCTGGGTTTGGTTTGGTATTTGCAATCATCTGGCTCATACTTTCGCGTTATTCGCATACTTGTTGGCCAGATCCTGGGTTTTTTCTGTTTCCGGTCCCGTAGTAATGAGGTTCCACACCGAAACAGTCAATTAAACTGGTTGCGATTAATATTTTAGAGAATAACGCCGGCTACGTCTTGGGTAGGTCTGGCATTTGTCCTCATCTGGCTCGTACTTTCGCGTTTTTCGCATACTTGTTGGCCAGATCCTGGCCCTTCTCTGGTTTGGATCAGGTAGTAATGTGGTACCACACTGAAACAGTCAATAGAAGCTGGTTTCGCTTTGTATTTTAGAGGATAACGCTGGTTATGCCTGGGTTAGTTCTGGTATTTGCAATCATCTGGCTCATACTTTCGCGTTTTTCGCATACTTGTTGGCCAGATCCTGGGTTTTTTCTGTTTTGGGTCCCGTAGTAATGAGGTTCCACACCGAAACAGTCAATTAAACTGGTTGCGATTAATATATTAGAGGATAACGCCGGTTTTGTCTCGGTTAGGTCTGGCATTTGTCCTCATCTGGCTCGTACTTTCTCGTTTTTCGCATACTTGTTGGACAGATCCTGGCCTTTTTCTGCTTTGGATCCCGTAGTAATGTGGTTCCACAACGAAACAGTCAATTAAACCTGGTTGCGATTAATATTTTAGAGGATAACGCCGGTTATGTTTCGGATAGGTCTGGCATTTGTCCTCATCTGGCTCGTACTTTCGCGTTTTTCGCATACTTGTTGGCCAGATCCTGGCCTTTTCTGCTGTGGATCCCGTAGTAATGAGAGTCCACACCGAAACAGTCAATTAAACTGGTTGCGATTAATATATTAGAGGATAACGCCGGTTTTGTCTCGGTTAGGTCTGGCATTTGTCCTCATCTGGCTCGTACTTTCTCGTTTTTCGCATACTTGTTGGACAGATCCTGGCCTTTTTCTGCTTTGGATCCCGTAGTAATGCGAGTCCACACCGAAACAGTCAATTAAACTGGTTGCGATTAATATTTTAGAGGATAACGCCGGTTATGTCTGGGTTAGGTCTGGTATTTGCCCTCATCTGGCACGTACTTTCGCATTATTCGCATACTTGTTGGCTAGATCCTGGCCTTTTTCTGGCTTGGGTCCCGTAGTAATGTGGTTCCACAGCGAAACAGTCAATTAAACCTGGTTGCGATTAATATTTTAGAGAATAACGCCGGCTACGTCTTGGGTAGGTCTGGCATTTGTCCTCATCTGGCTCGTACTTTCGCGTTTTTCGCATACTTGTTGGCCAGATCCTGGCCCTTCTCTGGTTTGGATCAGGTAGTAATGTGGTACCACACTGAAACAGTCAATAGAAGCTGGTTTCGCTTTGTATTTTAGAGGATAACGCTGGTTATGCCTGGGTTAGTTCTGGTATTTGCAATCATCTGGCTCATACTTTCGCGTTTTTCGCATACTTGTTGGACAGATCCTGGCCTTTTTCTGCTTTGGATCCCGTAGTAATGTGGTTCCACACCGAAACAGTCAATTAAACCTGGTTGCGATTAATATTTTAGAGGATAACGCCGGTTATGTTTCGGATAGGTCTGGCATTTGTCATCATCTGGCTCGTACTTTCGCGTTTTTCGCATACTTGTTGGCCAGATCCTGGCCTTTTCTGCTGTGGATCCCGTAGTAATGAGAGTCCACACCGAAACAGTCAATTAAACTGGTTGCGATTAATATATTAGAGGATAACGCCGGTTGTGTCTCGGTTAGGTCTGGCGTTTGTCCTCATCTGGCTCGTACTTTCTCGTTTTTCGCATACTTGTTGGCCAGATCCTGGCCTTTTTCTGGTTTGGATCCCGTAGTAACGCGGTACCACGCCGAAACAGTCAATTAAACCTGGTTCGGATTAATATTTTAGAGGATAACGCCGGTTGTGTCTCGGTTAGGTCTGGGATTTGTCCTCATCTGGCTCGTACTTTCGCGTTTTTCGCATACTTGTTGGACAGATCCTGGCCTTTTTCTGCTGTGGATCCCGTAGAAATGAGAGTCCACACCGAAGCAGTCAATTAAACTGATTGCGATTAATATTTTAGAGGATAACGCCGGTTATGTCTCGGATAGGTCTGGTATTTGCCCTCATCTGGCACGTACTTTCGCATTATTCGCATACTTGTTGGCTAGATCCTGGCCTTTTTCTGGCTTGGGTCCCGTAGTAATGTGGTTCCACACCGAAACAGTCAATTAAACCTGGTTGCGATTAATATTTTAGAGGATAACGCCGGTTGTGTCTCGGGTAGGTCTGGGATTTGTCCTCATCTGGCTCGTACTTTCGCGTTTTTCGCATACTTGTTGGCCAGATCCTGGCCTTTTTCTGGTTTGGATCACGTAGTAACGCGGTACCACACCGAAACAGTCAATTAAACCTGGCTGCGATTACTATTTTAGAGGATAACGTCGGTTATGTCTGGGTTTGTTTTGGTATTTGCAATCATCTGGCTCATACTTTCGCGTTATTCGCATACTTGTTGGCCAGATCCTGGGTTTTTTCTGTTTCCGGTCCCGTAGTAATGAGGTTCCACACCGAAACAGTCAATTAAACTGGTTGCGATTAATATTTTAGAGAATAACGCCGGCTACGTCTTGGGTAGGTCTGGCATTTGTCCTCATCTGGCTCGTACTTTCGCGTTTTTCGCATACTTGTTGGCCAGATCCTGGCCCTTCTCTGGTTTGGATCAGGTAGTAATGTGGAACCACACTGAAACAGTCAATAGAAGCTGGTTTCGCTTTGTATTTTGGAGGATAACGCTGGTTATGCCTGGGTTAGTTCTGGTATTTGCAATCATCTGGCTCATACTTTCGCGTTTTTCGCATACTTGTTGGACAGATCCTGGCCTTTTTCTGCTTTGGATCCCGTAGTAATGTGGTTCCACACCGAAACAGTCAATTAAACCTGGTTGCGATTAATATTTTACAGGATAATGCCGGTTATGTTTCGGATAGGTCTGGCATTTGTCCTCATCTGGCTCGTACTTTCGCGTTTTTCGCATACTTGTTGGCCAGATCCTGGCCTTTTCTGCTGTGGATCCCGTAGTAATGAGAGTCCACACCGAAACAGTCAATTAAACTGGTTGCGATTAATATATTAGAGGATAACGCCGGTTGTGTCTCGGTTAGGTCTGGCATTTGTCCTCATCTGGCTCGTACTTTCTCGTTTTTCGCATACTTGTTGGCCAGATCCTGGCCTTTTTCTGGTTTGGATCCCGTAGTAACGCGGTACCACGCCGAAACAGTCAATTAAACCTGGTTCGGATTAATATTTTAGAGGATAACGCCGGTTATGTCTCGGTTAGGTCTGGGATTTGTCCTCATCTGGCTCGTACTTTCGCGTTTTTCGCATACTTGTTGGACAGATCCTGGCCTTTTTCTGCTGTGGATCCCGTAGTAATGAGAGTCCACACCGAAGCAGTCAATTAAACTGATTGCGATTAATATTTTAGAGGATAACGCCGGTTATGTCTCGGATAGGTCTGGTATTTGCCCTCATCTGTCACGTACTTTCGCATTATTCGCATACTTGTTGGCTAGATCCTGGCCTTTTTCTGGCTTGGGTCCCGTAGTAATGTGGTTCCACACCGAAACAGTCAATTAAACCTGGTTGCGATTAATATTTTAGAGGATAACGCCGGTTGTGTCTCGGGTAGGTCTGGGATTTGTCCTCATCTGGCTCGTACTTTCGCGTTTTTCGCATACTTGTTGGCCAGATCCTGGCCTTTTTCTGCTTTGGATCACGTAGTAACGCGGTACCACACCGAAACAGTCAATTAAACCTGGCTGCGATTACTATTTTAGAGGATAACGTCGGTTATGTCTGGGTTTGGTTTGGTATTTGCAATCATCTGGCTCATACTTTCGCGTTATTCGCATACTTGTTGGCCAGATCCTGGGTTTTTTCAGTTTCCGGTCCCGTAGTAATGAGGTTCCACACCGAAACAGTCAATTAAACTGGTTGCGATTAATATTTTAGAGAATAACGCCGGCTACGTCTTGGGTAGGTCTGGCATTTGTCCTCATCTGGCTCGTACTTTCGCGTTTTTCGCATACTTGTTGGCCAGATCCTGGCCCTTCTCTGGTTTGGATCAGGTAGTAATGTGGTACCACACTGAAACAGTCAATAGAAGCTGGTTTCGCTTTGTATTTTAGAGGATAACGCTGGTTATGCCTGGGTTAGTTCTGGTATTTGCAATCATCTGGCTCATACTTTCGCGTTTTTCGCATACTTGTTGGACAGATCCTGGCCTTTTTCTGCTTTGGATCCCGTAGTAATGTGGTTCCACACCGAAACAGTCAATTAAACCTGGTTGCGATTAATATTTTAGAGGATAACGCCGGTTATGTTTCGGATAGGTCTGGCATTTGTCCTCATCTGGCTCGTACTTTCGCGTTTTTCGCATACTTGTTGGCCAGATCCTGGCCTTTTCTGCTGTGGATCCCGTAGTAATGAGAGTCCACACCGAAACAGTCAATTAAACTGGTTGCGATTAATATATTAGAGGATAACGCCGGTTGTGTCTCGGTTAGGTCTGGCATTTGTCCTCATCTGGCTCGTACTTTCTCGTTTTTCGCATACTTGTTGGCCAGATCCTGGCCTTTTTCTGGTTTGGATCCCGTAGTAACGCGGTACCACGCCGAAACAGTCAATTAAACCTGGTTCGGATTAATATTTTAGAGGATAACGCCGGTTATGTCTCGGTTAGGTCTGGGATTTGTCCTCATCTGGCTCGTACTTTCGCGTTTTTCGCATACTTGTTGGACAGATCCTGGCCTTTTTCTGCTGTGGATCCCGTAGTAATGAGAGTCCACACCGAAGCAGTCAATTAAACTGATTGCGATTAATATTTTAGAGGATAACGCCGGTTATGTCTCGGATAGGTCTGGTATTTGCCCTCATCTGGCACGTACTTTCGCATTATTCGCATACTTGTTGGCTAGATCCTGGCCTTTTTCTGGCTTGGGTCCCGTAGTAATGTGGTTCCACACCGAAACAGTCAATGAAACCTGGTTGCGATTAATATTTTAGAGGATAACGCCGGTTGTGTCTCGGGTAGGTCTGGGATTTGTCCGCATCTGGCTCGTACTTTCGCGTTTTTCGCATACTTGTTGGCCAGATCCTGGCCTTTTTCTGCTTTGGATCACGTAGTAACGCGGTACCACACCGAAACAGTCAATTAAACCTGGCTGCGATTACTATTTTAGAGGATAACGTCGGTTATGTCTGGGTTTGGTTTGGTATTTGCAATCATCTGGCTCATACTTTCGCGTTATTCGCATACTTGTTGGCCAGATCCTGGGTTTTTTCTGTTTCCGGTCCCGTAGTAATGAGGTTCCACACCGAAACAGTCAATTAAACTGGTTGCGATTAATATTTTAGAGAATAACGCCGGCTACGTCTCGGGTAGGTCTGGGATTTGTCCTCATCTGGCTCGTACTTTCGCGTTTTTCGCATACTTGTTGGCCAGATCCTGACCCTTCTCTGGTTTGGATCACGTAGTAATGTGGTACCACACTGAAACAGTCAATAGTAGCTGGTTTCGCTTTGTATTTTAGAGGATAACGCTGGCTATGCCTGGGTCAGTTCTGGTATTTGCAATCATCTGTCTCATACTTTCGCGTTTTTCGCATACTTGTTGGACAGATCCTGGCCTTTTCTGCTGTGGATCCCGTAGTAATGAGAGTCCACACCGAAACAGTCAATTAAACTGGTTGCGATTAATATATTAGAGGATAACGCCGGTTGTGTCTCGGTTAGGTCTGGCATTTGTCCTCACCTGGCTCGTACTTTCTCGTTTTTCGCATACTTGTTGGCCAGATCCTGGCCTTTTTCTGGTTTGGATCCCGTAGTAACGCGGTACCACGCCGAAACAGTCAATTAAACCTGGTTCGGATTAATATTTTAGAGGATAACGCCGGTTATGTCTCGGTTAGGTCTGGGATTTGTCCTCATCTGGCTCGTACTTTCGCGTTTTTCGCATACTTGTTGGACAGATCCTGGCCTTTTTCTGCTGTGGATCCCGTAGTAATGAGAGTCCACACCGAAGCAGTCAATTAAACTGGTTGCGATTAATATTTTAGAGAATAACGCCGGCTACGTCTTGGGTAGGTCTGGCATTTGTCCTCATCTGGCTCGTACTTTCGCGTTTTTCGCACACTTGTTGGCCAGATCCTGGCCCTTCTCTGGTTTGGATCAGGTAGTAATGTGGTACCACACTGAAACAGTCAATAGAAGCTGGTTTCGCTTTGTATTTTAGAGGATAACGCTGGTTATGCCTGGGTTAGTTCTGGTATTTGCAATCATCTGGCTCATACTTTCGCGTTTTTCGCATACTTGTTGGACAGATCCTGGCCTTTTTCTGCTTTGGATCCCGTAGTAATGTGGTTCCACACCGAAACAGTCAATTAAACCTGGTTGCGATTAATATTTTAGAGGATAACGCCGGTTATGTTTCGGATAGGTCTGGCATTTGTCCTCATCTGGCTCGTACTTTCGCGTTTTTCGCATACTTGTTGGCCAGATCCTGGCCTTTTCTGCTGTGGATCACGTAGTAATGAGAGTCCACACCGAAACAGTCAATTAAACTGGTTGCGATTAATATATTAGAGGATAACGCCGGTTGTGTCTCGGTTAGGTCTGGCATTTGTCCTCATCTGGCTCGTACTTTCTCGTTTTTCGCATACTTGTTGGCCAGATCCTGGCCTTTTTCTGGTTTGGATCCCGTAGTAACGCGGTACCACGCCGAAACAGTCAATTAAACCTGGTTCGGATTAATATTTTAGAGGATAACGCCGGTTATGTCTCGGTTAGGTCTGGGATTTGTCCTCATCCGGCTCGTACTTTCGCGTTTTTCGCATACTTGTTGGACAGATCCTGGCCTTTTTCTGCTGTGGATCCCGTAGTAATGAGAGTCCACACCGAAGCAGTCAATTAAACTGATTGCGATTAATATTTTAGAGGATAACGCCGGTTATGTCTCGGATAGGTCTGGCATTTGTCCTCATCTGGCTCGTACTTTTGCGTTTTTCGCATACTTGTTGGCCAGATCCTGGCCTTTTTCTGGTTTGGATCCCGTAGTAACGCGGTACCACACCGAAACAGTCAATTAAACCTGGTTGCGATTAATATTTTAGAGGATAACGCCGGTTATGTCTCGGGTAGGTCTGGGATTTGTCCTCATCTGGCTCGTACTTTCGGGTTTCTCGCATACTTGTTGGCCAGATCCTGGCCTTTTTCTGGTTTGGATCCCGTAGTAATGTGGTTCCACACCGAAACAGTCAATTAAACCTGGTTGCGATTAATATTTTAGAGGATAACGCCGGTTATGTCTGGGTTAGGTCTGGTATTTGCCCTCATCTGACACGTACTTTCGCATTATTCGCATACTTGTTGGCTAGATCCTGGCCTTTTTCTGGCTTGGGTCCCGTAGTAATGTGGTTCCACACCGAAGCAGTCAATTAAACTGGTTGCGATTAATATTTTAGAGGATAACGCCGGTTATGTCTCGGATAGGTCTGGCATTTGTCCTCATCTGGCTCGTACTTTCGCGTTTTTCGCATACTTGTTGGCCAGATCCTGGCCTTTTTCTGGTTTGGATCCCGTAGTAACGCGGTACCACACCGAAACAGTCAATTAAACCTGGTTGCGATTAATATTTTAGAGGATAACGCCGGTTATGTCTGGGTTAGGTCTGGTATTTGCCCTCATCTGGCACGTACTTTCGCATTATTCGCATACTTGTTGGCTAGATCCTGGCCTTTTCCTGGTTTGGATCACGTAGTAACGCGGTACCACACCGAAACAGTCAATTAAACCTGGCTGCGATTACTATTTTAGAGGATAACGTCGGTTATGTCTGGGTTTGGTTTGGTATTTGCAATCATCTGGCTCATACTTTCGCGTTATTCGCATACTTGTTGGCCAGATCCTGGGTTTTTTCTGTTTCCGGTCCCGTAGTAATGAGGTTCCACACCGAAACAGTCAATTAAACTGGTTGCGATTAATATTTTAGAGAATAACGCCGGCTACGTCTTGGGTAGGTCTGGCATTTGTCCTCATCTGGCTCGTACTTTCTCGTTTTTCGCATACTTGTTGGCCAGATCCTGGCCTTTTTCTGGTTTGGATCCCGTAGTAACGCGGTACCACGCCGAAACAGTCAACTAAACCTGGTTCGGATTAATATTTTAGAGGATAACGCCGGTTATGTCTCGGTTAGGTCTGGGATTTGTCCTCATCTGGCTCGTACTTTCGCGTTTTTCGCATACTTGTTGGCCAGATCCTGGCCTTTTTCTGGTTTGGATCCCGTAGTAATGTGGTTCCACACCGAAACAGTCAATTAAACCTGGTTGCGATTAATATTTTAGAGGATAACGCCGGTTATGTCTCGGGTAGGTCTGGGATTTGTCCTCATCTGGCTCGTACTTTCGGGTTTCTCGCATACTTGTTGGCCAGATCCTGGCCTTTTTCTGCTTTGGATCCCGTAGTAATGTGGTTCCACACCGAAACAGTCAATTAAACCTGGTTGCGATTAATATTTTAGAGGATAACGCCGGTTATGTTTCGGATAGGTCTGGCATTTGTCCTCATCTGGCTCGTACTTTCGCGTTTTTCGCATACTTGTTGGCCAGATCCTGGCCTTTTCTGCTGTGGATCCCGTAGTAATGAGAGTCCACACCGAAACAGTCAATTAAACTGGTTGCGATTAATATATTAGAGGATAACGCCGGTTGTGTCTCGGTTAGGTCTGGCATTTGTCCTCATCTGGCTCGTACTTTCTCGTTTTTCGCATACTTGTTGGCCAGATCCTGGCCTTTTTCTGGTTTGGATCCCGTAGTAACGCGGTACCACGCCGAAACAGTCAATTAAACCTGGTTCGGATTAATATTTTAGAGGATAACGCCGGTTATGTCTCGGTTAGGTCTGGGATTTGTCCTCATCTGGCTCGTACTTTCGCGTTTTTCGCATACTTGTTGGACAGATCCTGGCCTTTTTCTGCTGTGGATCCCGTAGTAATGAGAGTCCACACCGAAGCAGTCAATTAAACTGATTGCGATTAATATTTTAGAGGATAACGCCGGTTATGTCTCGGATAGGTCTGGCATTTGTCCTCATCTGGCTCGTACTTTTGCGTTTTTCGCATACTTGTTGGCCAGATCCTGGCCTTTTTCTGGTTTGGATCCCGTAGTAACGCGGTACCACACCGAAACAGGCAATTAAACCTGGTTGCGATTAATATTTTAGAGGATAACGCCGGTTATGTCTCGGGTAGGTCTGGGATTTGTCCTCATCTGGCTCGTACTTTCGGGTTTCTCGCATACTTGTTGGCCAGATCCTGGCCTTTTTCTGGTTTGGATCCCGTAGTAATGTGGTTCCACCCCGAAACAGTCAATTAAACCTGGTTGCGATTAATATTTTAGAGGATAACGCCGGTTATGTCTGGGTTAGGTCTGGTATTTGCCCTCATCTGGCACGTACTTTCGCATTATTCGCATACTTGTTGGCTAGATCCTGGCCTTTTTCTGGCTTGGGTCCCGTAGTAATGTGGTTCCACACCGAAGCAGTCAATTAAACTGGTTGCGATTAATATTTTAGAGGATAACGCCGGTTATGTCTCGGATAGGTCTGGCATTTGTCCTCATCTGGCTCGTACTTTCGCGTTTTTCGCATACTTGTTGGCCAGATCCTGGCCTTTTTCTGGTTTGGATCCCGTAGTAACGCGGTACCTCACCGAAACAGTCAATTAAACCTGGTTGCGATTAATATTTTAGAGGATAACGCCGGTTATGTCTCGGTTAGGTCTGGCATTTGTCCTCATCTGGCTCGTACTTTCGCGTTTTTCGCATACTTGTTGGACAGATCCTGGCCTTTTCCTGCTTTGGATCCCGTAGTAATGCGAGTCCACGCCGAAACAGTCAATTAAACTGGTTGCGATTAATATTTTAGAGGATAACGCCGGTTATGTCTGGGTTAGGTCTGGTATTTGCCCTCATCTGGCACGTACTTTCGCATTATTCGCATACTTGTTGGCTAGATCCTGGCCTTTTTCTGGCTTGGGTCCCGTAGTAATGTGGTTCCACACCGAAACAGTCAATTAAACCTGGTTGCGATTAATATTTTAGAGGATAACGCTGGTTATGTCTCGGGTAGGTCTGGGATTTGTCCTCATCTGGCTCGTACTTTCGCGTTTTTCGCATACTTGTTGGCCAGATCCTGACCTTTTTCTGGTTTGGATCCCGTAGTAACGCGGTACCACGCCGAAACAGTCAATTATACCTGGTTCGGATTAATATTTTAGAGGATAATGTCGGTTACGTCTCGGTTAGGTCTGGGATTTGTCCTCACATGGCTCGTACATTCGCGTTTTTCGCATACTTGTTGGCCAGATCCTGGGCTTTTTCTGGGTTGGATCACGTAGTAATGTGGTACCACACTGTCAATAAAATCTGGCTGCGATTAATATTTTAGAGGATAACGCCGGTTATGTCTCGGTTAGGTCTGGCATTTGTCCTCATCTGGCTCGTACTTTTGCGTTTTTCGCATACTTGTTGGCCAGATCCTGGCCTTTTTCTGGTTTGGATCCCGTAGTAACGCGGTACCACACCGAAACAGTCAATTAAACCTGGTTGCGATTAATATTTTAGAGAATAACGCCGGTTATGTCTCGGGTAGGTCTGGGATTTGTCCTCATCTGGCTCGTACTTTCGCGTTTTTCGCATACTTGTTGGCCAGATCCTGGCCTTTTTCTGCTTTGGATCACGTAGTAACGCGGTACCACACCGAAACAGTCAATTAAACCTGGCTGCGATTACTATTTTAGAGGATAACGTCGGTTATGTCTGGGTTTGGTCTGGTATTTGCAATGATCTGGCTCATACTTTCGCGTTATTCGCATACTTGTTGGCCAGATCCTGGGTTTTTTCTGTTTCCGGTCCCGTAGTAATGAGGTTCCACACGGAAACAGTCAATTAAACTGGTTGCGATTAATATTTTAGAGAATAACGCCGGCTACGTCTTGGGTAGGTCTGGGATTTGTCCTCATCTGGCTCGTACTTTCGCGTTTTTCGCATACTTGTTGGCCAGATCCTTACTCTTCTCTGGTTTGGATCAGGTAGTAATGTGGTACCACACTGAAACAGTCAATAGAAGCTGGTTTCGCTTTGTATTTTAGAGGATAACGCTGGTTATGCCTGGGTTAGTTCTGGTATTTGCAATCATCTGGCTCATACTTTCGCGTTTTTCGCATACTTGTTGGCCAGATCCTGGGTTTTTTCTGTTTTGGGTCCCGTAGTAATGAGGTTCCACACCGAAACAGTCAATTAAACTGGTTGCGATTAATATTTTAGAGAATAACGCCGGCTACGTCTCGGGTAGGTCTGGGATTTGTCCTCATCTGGCTCGTACTTTCGCGTTTTTCGCATACTTGTTGGCCAGATCCTGACCCTTCTCTGGTTTGGATCACGTAGTAATGTGGTACCACACTGAAACAGTCAATAGTAGCTGGTTTCGCTTTGTATTTTAGAGGATAACGCTGGCTATGCCTGGGTTAGTTCTGGTATTTGCAATCATCTGTCTCATACTTTCGCGGTTTTCGCATACTTGTTGGCCAGATCCTGGCCTTTTCTGCTGTGGATCCCGTAGTAATGAGAGTCCACACCGAAACAGTCAATTAAACTGGTTGCGATTAATATATTAGAGGATAACGCCGGTTTTGTCTCGGTTAGGTCTGGCATTTGTCCTCATCTGGCTCGTACTTTCTCGTTTTTCGCATACTTGTTGGACAGATCCTGGCCTTTTTCTGCTTTGGATCCCGTAGTAATGTGGTTCCACACCGAAACAGTCAATTAAACCTGGTTGCGATTAATATTTTAGAGGATAACGCCGGTTATGTTTCGGATAGGTCTGGCATTTGTCCTCATCTGGCTCGTACTTTCGCGTTTTTCGCATACTTGTTGGCCAGATCCTGGCCTTTTCTGCTGTGGATCCCGTAGTAATGAGAGTCCACACCGAAACAGTCAATTAAACTGGTTGCAATTAATATATTAGAGGATAACGCCGGTTTTGTCTCGGTTAGGTCTGGCATTTGTCCTGATCTGTCTCGTACTTTCGCGTTTTTCGCATACTTGTTGGCCAGATCCTGGCCTTTTTCTGGTTTGGATCCCGTAGTAACGCGGTACCACGCCGAAACAGTCAATTAAACCTGGTTCGGATTAATATTTTAGAGGATAACGCCGGTTATGTCTCGGTTAGGTCTGGGATTTGTCCTCATCTGGCTCGTACTTTCGCGTTTTTCGCATACTTGTTGGCCAGATCCTGGCCTTTTTCTGCTGTGGATCCCGTAGTAATGAGAGTCCACACCGAAGCAGTCAATTAAACTGATTGCGATTAATATTTTAGAGGATAACGCCGGTTATGTCTCGGATAGGTCTGGCATTTGTCCTCATCTGGCTCGTACTTTTGCGTTTTTCGCATACTTGTTGGCCAGATCCTGGCCTTTTTCTGGTTTGGATCCCGTAGTAACGCGGTACCACACCGAAACAGTCAATTAAACCTGGTTGCGATTAATATTTTAGAGGATAACGCCGGTTATGTCTCGGGTAGGTCTGGGATTTGTCCTCATCTGGCTCGTACTTTCGGGTTTCTCGCATACTTGTTGGCCAGATCCTGGCCTTTTTCTGGTTTGGATCCCGTAGTAATGTGGTTCCACACCGAAACAGTCAATTAAACCTGGTTGCGATTAATATTTTAGAGGATAACGCCGGTTATGTCTGGGTTAGGTCTGGTATTTGCCCTCATCTGGCACGTACTTTCGCATTATTCGCATACTTGTTGGCTAGATCCTGGCCTTTTTCTGGCTTGGGTCCCGTAGTAATGTGGTTCCACACCGAAGCAGTCAATTAAACTGGTTGCGATTAATATTTTAGAGGATAACGCCGGTTATGTCTCGGATAGGTCTGGCATCTGTCCTCATCTGGCTCGTACTTTCGCGTTTTTCGCATACTTGTTGGCCAGATCCTGGCCTTTTTCTGGTTTGGATCCCGTAGTAACGCGGTACCACACCGAAACAGTCAATTAAACCTGGTTGCGATTAATATTTTAGAGGATAACGCCGGTTATGTCTGGGTTAGGTCTGGTATTTGCCCTCATCTGGCACGTACTTTCGCATTATTCGCATACTTGTTGGCTAGATCCTGGCCTTTTTCTGGTTTGGATCACGTAGTAACGCGGTACCACACCGAAACAGTCAATAAAACCAGGTTCGGATTAATATTTTAGAGGATAACGCCGGTTATGTCTCGGTTAGATCTGGGATTTGTCCTCATCTGGCTCGTACTTTCGCGTTTTTCGCATACTTGTTGGCCAGATCCTGGGCTTTTTCTGGGTTGGATCACGTAGTAATGTGGTACCGCACTGTCAATAAAAGCTGGTTCCGATTAATAGTTTAGAGGATAACGCCGGTTATGTCTGGGTTAAGTCTGGTATTTGCCCTCATCTGGCTCGTACTTTCGCATTTTTCGCATTGTTGTTGGCCAGATCCTGGCCTTTTTCAGGTTTGGATCACGTAGTAACACGGTACCACACCGAAACAGTCAATTATACCTGGTTCGGATTAATATTTTAGAGGATAATGTCGGTTACGTCTCGGTTAGGTCTGGGATTTGTCCTCACATGGCTCGTACATTCGCGTTTTTCGCATACTTGTTGGCCAGATCCTGGGCTTTTTCTGGGTTGGATCACGTGGTAATGTGGTACCACACTGTCAATAAAATCTGGCTGCGATTAATATTTTAGAGGATAACGCCGGTTATGTCTCGGTTAGGTCTGGCATTTGTCCTCATCTGGCTCGTACTTTCGCGTTTTTCGCATACTTGTTGGACAGATCCTGGCCTTTTCCTGCTTTGGATCCCGTAGTAATGCGAGTCCACGCCGAAACAGTCAATTAAACTGGTTGCGATTAATATTTTAGAGGATAACGCCGGTTATGTCTAGGTTAGGTCTGGTATTTGCCCTCATCTGGCACGTACTTTCGCATTATTCGCATACTTGTTGGCTAGATCCTGGCCTTTTTCTGGCTTGGGTCCCGTAGTAATGTGGTTCCACACCGAAACAGTCAATTAAACCTGGTTGCGATTAATATTTTAGAGGATAACGCTGGTTATGTCTCGGGTAGGTCTGGGATTTGTCCTCATCTGGCTCGTACTTTCGCGTTTTTCGCATACTTGTTGGCCAGATCCTGGCCTTTTTCTGGTTTGGATCCCGTAGTAACGCGGTACCACGCCGAAACAGTCAATTATACCTGGTTCGGATTAATATTTTAGAGGATAATGTCGGTTACGTCTCGGTTAGGTCTGGGATTTGTCCTCACATGGCTCGTACATTCGCGTTTTTCGCATACTTGTTGGCCAGATCCTGGGCTTTTTCTGGGTTGGATCACGTAGTAATGTGGTACCACACTGTCAATAAAATCTGGCTGCGATTAATATTTTAGAGGATAAGGCCGGTTATGTCTCGGTTAGGTCTGGCATTTGGCCTCATCTGGCTCGTACTTTCGCGTTTTTCGCATACTTGTTGGCCAGATCCTGGCCTTTTTCTGGTTTGGATCCCGTAGTAACGCGGTACCACACCGAAACAGTCAATTAAACCTGGTTGCGATTAATATTTTAGAGAATAACGCCGGTTATGTCTCGGGTAGGTCTGGGATTTGTCCTCATCTGGCTCGTACTTTCGCGTTTTTCGCATACTTGTTGGCCAGATCCTGGCCTTTTTCTGCTTTGGATCACGTAGTAACGCGGTACCACACCGAAACAGTCAATTAAACCTGGCTGCGATTACTATTTTAGAGGATAACGTCGGTTATGTCTGGGTTTGGTCTGGTATTTGCAATCATCTGGCTCATACTTTCGCGTTATTCGCATACTTGTTGGCCAGATCCTGGGTTTTTTCTGTTTCCGGTCCCGTAGTAATGAGGTTCCACACGGAAACAGTCAATTAAACTGGTTGCGATTAATATTTTAGAGAATAACGCCGGCTACGTCTTGGGTAGGTCTGGGATTTGTCCTCATCTGGCTCGTACTTTCGCGTTTTTCGCATACTTGTTGGCCAGATCCTTACTCTTCTCTGGTTTGGATCAGGTAGTAATGTGGTACCACACTGAAACAGTCAATAGAAGCTGGTTTCGCTTTGTATTTTAGAGGATAACGCTGGTTATGCCTGGGTTAGTTCTGGTATTTGCATTCATCTGGCTCATACTTTCGCGTTTTTCGCATACTTGTTGGCCAGATCCTGGGTTTTTTCTGTTTTGGGTCTCGTAGTAATGAGGTTCCACACCGAAACAGTCAATTAAACTGGTTGCGATTAATATTTTAGAGAATAACGCCGGCTACGTCTCGGGTAGGTCTGGGATTTGTCCTCATCTGGCTCGTACTTTCGCGTTTTTCGCATACTTGTTGGCCAGATCCTGACCCTTCTCTGGTTTGGATCACGTAGTAATGTGGTACCACACTGAAACAGTCAATAGTAGCTGGTTTCGCTTTGTATTTTAGAGGATAACGCTGGCTATGCCTGGGTTAGTTCTGGTATTTGCAATCATCTGTCTCATACTTTCGCGGTTTTCGCATACTTGTTGGCCAGATCCTGGCCTTTTCTGCTGTGGATCCCGTAGTAATGAGAGTCCACACCGAAACAGTCAATTAAACTGGTTGCGATTAATATATTAGAGGATAACGCCGGTTTTGTCTCGGTTAGGTCTGGCATTTGTCCTCATCTGGCTCGTACTTTCTCGTTTTTCGCATACTTGTTGGACAGATCCTGGCCTTTTTCTGCTTTGGATCCCGTAGTAATGTGGTTCCACACCGAAACAGTCAATTAAACCTGGTTGCGATTAATATTTTAGAGGATAACGCCGGTTATGTTTCGGATAGGTCTGGCATTTGTCCTCATCTGGCTCGTACTTTCGCGTTTTTCGCATACTTGTTGGCCAGATCCTGGCCTTTTCTGCTGTGGATCCCGTAGTAATGAGAGTCCACACCGAAACAGTCAATTAAACTGGTTGCGATTAATATATTAGAGGATAACGCCGGTTTTGTCTCGGTTAGGTCTGGCATTTGTCCTCATCTGGCTCGTACTTTCGCGTTTTTCGCATACTTGTTGGCCAGATCCTTGCTCTTCTCTGGTTTGGATCAGGTAGTAATGTGGTACCACACTGAAACAGTCAATAGAAGCTGGTTTCGCTTTGTATTTTAGAGGATAACGCTGGTTATGCCTGGGTTAGTTCTGGTATTTGCAATCATCTGGCTCATTCTTTCGCGTTTTTCGCATACTTGTTGGCCAGATCCTGGGTTTTTTCTGTTTTGGGTCCCGTAGTAATGAGGTTCCACACCGAAACAGTCAATTAAACTGGTTGCGATTAATATTTTAGAGAATAACGCCGGCTACGTCTCGGGTAGGTCTGGGATTTGTCCTCATCTGGCTCGTACTTTCGCGTTTTTCGCATACTTGTTGGCCAGATCCTGACCCTTCTCTGGTTTGGATCACGTAGTAATGTGGTACCACACTGAAACAGTCAATAGAAGCTGGTTTCGCTTTGTATTTTAGAGGATAACGCTGCCTATGCCTGGGTTAGTTCTGGTATTTGCAATCATCTGTCTCATACTTTCGCGGTTTTCGCATACTTGTTGGCCTGATCCTGGCCTTTTCTGCTGTGGATCCCGTAGTAATGAGAGTCCACACCGAAACAGTCAATTAAACTGGTTGCGATTAATATTTTAGAGGATAACGCCGGTTATGTCTCGGGTAGGTCTGGGATTTGTCCTCATCTGGCTCGTACTTTCGGGTTTTTCGCATACTTGTTGGCCAGATCCTGGCCTTTTTCTGGTTTGGATCCCGTAGTAATGTGGTTCCACACCGAAACAGTCAATTAAACCTGGTTCGGATTAATATTTTAGAGGATAACGCCGGTTATGTCTCGGTTAGGTCTGGGATTTGTCCTCATCTGGCTCGTACTTTCGCGTTTTTCGCATACTTGTTGGCCAGATCCTGGCCTTTTTCTGCTGTGGATCCCGTAGTAATGAGAGTCCACACCGAAGCAGTCAATTAAACTGATTGCGATTAATATTTTAGAGGATAACGCCGGTTATGTCTCGGATAGGTCTGGCATTTGTCCTCATCTGGCTCGTACTTTCGCGTTTTTCGCATACTTGTTGGCCAGATCCTGGCCTTTTTCTGGTTTGGATCCCGTAGTAACGCGGTACCACACCGAAACAGTCAATTAAACCTGGTTGCGATTAATATTTTAGAGGATAACGCCGGTTATGTCTCGGGTAGGTCTGGGATTTGTCCTCATCTGGCTCGTACTTTCGCGTTTTTCGCATACTTGTTAGCCAGATCCTGGCCTTTTTCTGGTTTGGATCCCGTAGTAACGCGGTACCACGCCGAAACAGTCAATTATACCTGGTTCGGATTAATATTTTAGAGGATAATGTCGGTTACGTCTCGGTTAGGTCTGGGATTTGTCCTCACATGGCTCGTACATTCGCGTTTTTCGCATACTTGTTGGCCAGATCCTGGCCTTTTTCTGGTTTGGATCCCGTAGTAACGCGGTACCACACCGAAACTGTCAATTAAACCTGGTTGCGATTAATATTTTAGAGAATAACGCCGGTTATGTCTCGGGTAGGTCTGGAATTTGTCCTCATCTGGCTCGTACTTTCGCGTTTTTCGCATACTTGTTGGCCAGATCCTGGCCTTTTTCTGCTTTGGATCACGTAGTAACGCGGTACCACACCGAAACAGTCAATTAAACCTGGCTGCGATTACTATTTTAGAGAATAACGTCGGTTATGTCTGGGTTTGGTCTGGTATTTGCAATCATCTGGCTCATACTTTCGCGTTATTCGCATACTTGTTGGCCAGATCCTGGGTTTTTTCTGTTTCCGGTCCCGTAGTAATGAGGTTCCACACGGAAACAGTCAATTAAACTGGTTGCGATTAATATTTTAGAGAATAACGCCGGCTACGTCTCGGGTAGGTCTGGGATTTGTCCTCATCTGGCTCGTACTTTCGCGTTTTTCGCATACTTGTTGGCCAGATCCTGGCCTTTTTCTGGTTTGGATCCCGTAGTAACGCGGTACCACGCCGAAACAGTCAATTAAACCTGGTTCGGATTAATATTTTAGAGGATAACGCCGGTTATGTCTCGGTTAGGTCTGGGATTTGTCCTCATCTGGCTCGTACTTTCGCGTTTTTCGCATACTTGTTGGCCAGATCCTGGCCTTTTTCTGCTGTGGATCCCGTAGTAATGAGAGTCCACACCGAAGCAGTCAATTAAACTGATTGCGATTAATATTTTAGAGGATAACGCCGGTTATGTCTCGGATAGGTCTGGCATTTGTCCTCATCTGGCTCGTACTTTTGCGTTTTTCGCATACTTGTTGGCCAGATCCTGGCCTTTTTCTGGTTTGGATCCCGTAGTAACGCGGTACCACACCGAAACAGTCAATTAAACCTGGTTGCGATTAATATTTTAGAGGATAACGCCGGTTATGTCTCGGGTAGGTCTGGGATTTGTCCTCATCTGGCTCGTACTTTCGGGTTTTTCGCATACTTGTTGGCCAGATCCTGGCCTTTTTCTGGTTTGGATCCCGTAGTAAGGTACCACACCGAAACAGTCAATAAAACCAGATTCGGATTAATATTTTAGAGGATAACGCCGGTTATGTCTCGGTTAGATCTGGGATTTGTCCTCATCTGGCTCGTACTTTCGCGTTTTTCGCATACTTGTTGGCCAGATCCTGGGCTTTTTCTGGGTTGGATCACGTAGTAATGTGGTACCGCACTGTCAATAAAAGCTGGTTCCGATTAATAGTTTAGAGGATAACGCCGGTTATGTCTGGGTTAAGTCTGGTATTTGCCCTCGTCTGGCTCGTACTTTCGCATTTTTCGCATTGTTGTTGGCCAGATCCTGGCCTTTTTCAGGTTTGGATCACGTAGTAACACGGTACCACACCGAAACAGTCAATTATACCTGGTTCGGATTAATATTTTAGAGGATAATGTCGGTTACGTCTCGGTTAGGTCTGGGATTTGTCCTCACATGGCTCGTACATTCGCGTTTTTCGCATACTTGTTGGCCAGATCCTGGGCTTTTTCTGGGTTGGATCACGTAGTAACGCGGTACCACGCCGAAACAGTCAATTAAACCTGGTTCGGATTAATATTTTAGAGGATAACGCCGGTTATGTCTCGGTTAGGTCTGGGATTTGTCCTCATCTGGCTCGTACTTTCGCGTTTTTCGCATACTTGTTGGCCAGATGCTGGCCTTTTTCTGCTGTGGATCCCGTAGTAATGAGAGTCCACACCGAAGCAGTCAATTAAACTGATTGCGATTAATATCTTAGAGGATAACGCCGGTTATGTCTCGGATAGGTCTGGCATTTGTCCTCATCTGCCTCGTACTTTTGCGTTTTTCGCATACTTGTTGGCCAGATCCTGGCCTTTTTCTGGTTTGGATCCCGTAGTAACGCGGTACCACACCGAAACAGTCAATTAAACCTGGTTGCGATTAATATTTTAGAGGATAACGCCGGTTATGTCTCGGGTAGGTCTGGGAATTGTCCTCATCTGGCTCGTACTTTCGCGTTTTTCGCATACTTGTTGGCCAGATCCTGGCCTTTTTCTGGTTTGGATCCCGTAGTAATGTGGTTCCACACCGAAACAGTCAATTAAACCTGGTTGCGATTAATATTTTAGAGGATAACGCCGGTTATGTCTGGGTTAGGTCTGGTATTTGCCCTCATCTGGCACGTTCTTTCGCATTATTCGCATACTTGTTGGCTAGATCCTGGCCTTTTTCTGGCTTGGGTCCCGTAGTAATGCGGTACCACACCGAAACAGTCAATTAAACCTGGTTGCGATTAATATTTTAGAGGATAACGCCGGTTATGTCTGGGTTTGGTCTGGTATTTGCCCTCATCTGGCACGTACTTTCGCATTATTCGCATACTTGTTGGCTAGATCCTGGCCTTTTTCTGGTTTGGATCACGTAGTAACGCGGTACCACACCGAAACAGTCAATAAAACCAGGTTCGGATTAATATTTTAGAGGATAACGCCGGTTATGTCTCGGTTAGATCTGGGATTTGTCCTCATCTGGCTCGTACTTTCGCGTTTTTCGCATACTTGTTGGCCAGATCCTGGGCTTTTTCTGGGTTGGATCACGTAGTAATGTGGTACCACACTGTCAATAAAATCTGGCTGCGATTAATATTTTAGAGGATAACGCCGGTTATGTCTCGGTTAGGTCTGGCATTTGTCCTCATCTGGCTCGTACTTTCGCGTTTTTCGCATACTTGTTGGTCAGATCCTGGTTTTTTTCTGTTTTGGATCCCGTAGTAATGAGGTTCCACACCGAAACTGTCAATTAAACTGGTTGCGATTAATATTTTAGAGGATAACGCCGGTTATGTCTCGGGTAGGTCTGCGATTTGTCCACATCTGGCTCATACTTTCGCGTTTATCGCATACTTGTTGGCCAGATCCTGGCATTTTTCTGGTTTGGATCACGTAGTAATGTGGTACCACACTGAAGCAGTCAATAGAAGCTGGTTCCGCTTAGTATTTTAGAGGATAACGCTGGTTATGTCTGGATTAGTTCTGGTATTTGCAATCAACTGGCTCATACATTCGCGTTTTTCGCATACTTGTTGGCCAGATCCCGGGCTTTTTCTGGTTTGGATCACGTAGTATTGTGGTACCACACCGAAACAGTCAATTAAACCTGGTTGCGATTAATATTTTAGAGGATAACGCCGGTTATGTCTGGGTTAGGTCTGGCATTTGCCCTCATCTGGCACGTACTTTCGCATTATTCGTATACTTGTTGGCCAGATCCTGGGCTTTCTCTGGTTTGGATCACGTAGTAACGCGGTACCTCACCGAAACTGTCAATTAAACCTGGTTGCGATTACTATTTTGGAGGATAACGTCGGTTATGTCTGTGTTTGGTCTGGTATTTGCAATCATCTGGCTCATTCTTTTGCGTTTTTCGCATAATTGTTGGCCAGATCCAGGGTTTTTTCTGTTTTGGATCCCGTAGTAATGAGGTTCCACACCGAAACAGTCAATTAAACTGGTTGCGATTAATATTTTAGAGAATAACGCCGGTTATGTCTCGGGTAGGTCTTGGATTTGTCCTCATCTGGCTCGTACGTTCGCATATTTCTCATACTTGATGGCTAGATCCTGGGCTTTTTCTGGATTGCATCACGTAGTAATGTAGTACCACACTGAAACAGTCAATGAAACCTGGTTTCCATCAATATTTTAGAGGACAACGCAAGTTAGGTCTAGGTAAGGCCTGAGATTTTCACTGATCAGACTCATACTTTCGCATTCTTCACATACATGTTGAACGGATCCTGGGTTTTTTCTGGTTTGGATCACGTGGTAACGTGGGACCACACTGAAACAGTCAATTAAACCTGGTTTCGATCAATATTTTAGAGAATAATTCATGTTAGGTCTAGGTTAGGTCTGGGATTTGCTCTCATCAGGCACATTCTTTCGCATATTTCTCAAACTTGATGGCTAGATCCTGGGCTTTTTCTGGATTGCATCACGTAGTAATGTGGTACCACACTGAAACTCTCAATTAAACCAGGTCTTGATAAATATTTTAAAGGCTAACGCATGTTAGGTCTGGGTTAGGGCTAGGATTTGCCCTCATCAGGCTCATACTTTCGCATATTTCTCATACTTCATGGCTAGAGCCTGGGCTTTATCTGGATTGCATCACGTAGTAAAGTGGTACCACACGGAAACATTCAATGAAACCTCGTCTGGATAAATATTTTAGAGGTTAACGCATCTTAGGTCTGGGTTAGGTCTACGATTTGCCCTCATCAGGCTCACAGTTTAGCGTTTTTCACATACTTGTTGAACAGATCCTGGCTTTTTCTGGTTTGGATCACGAAGTAATGTGGTACCACACTGAAACAGTCCATTAAACCTGGTTTCGCTCAATATTTTAGAGGATAACGCATGTAAGGTCTAGGTTAGGTCTAGGATTTGCCCTCATCAGGCTCATACTATCGCATATTTCTCATACTTCATGGCTAGATCCTGGGCTGTTTCTGTATTGGATCACGTAGTAATGTGGTACCTCGCTGAAACAGTCAATTAAACCTGGTTTCGATCAATATTTTAGAGGATAACGCAAGTTAAGTCTGGGATAGGTCTGGGATTTGACCTCATCAGACTCATACTTTCGCGTTTTTCACATACCTGTTGAACAAATCCTGGGTTTTTTCTGGTTTGGATCACGTAGTAATGTGGGACCACACTGAAACAGTCAAATAAACCTGGTTTTGATCAATATTTTAGAGAATAATTCATGTTAGGTCTAGGTTAGGTCAGTGATTTGCTCCCATCAGGCTCATTCTTTCGCATATTTCTCATACTTGATGGCTAGATCCTGGGCTTTTTCTGGATTGCATCACGTAATAATGAAGTACAACACTGATACAGTCAATTAAACCTGGTTTCCATCAATATTCTAGAGGACAACGCATGTTAGGTCTAGGTTAGGCCTGGGATTTGCCCTCATCAGGGTCATACTGTCGCAGTTTTAACATACTTGTTGAACGGATCCTGGGTTTTTTCTGGTTTGGTTCACGTAGTAATGTGGTACCACACTGAAACATTCAATTAAACCTGGTCTTGATAAATATTTTAGAGGATAACGCATGTTAGGTTTGGGTTAGGTCTAGGATTTGCCCTCATCAGGCTCATACTTTCGCATATTTCTCATACTTCATGGCTAGATCCTGGGCTGTTTCTGGATTGTATCACGTAGTAATGTGGCACCACGCTGGAACAGCCGATTAAACCTGGTTTGGATCAACATTTTAGAGGATAACGCAAGTTAAGTCTGGGATAGGTCTGGGATTTGACCTCATCAGACTCATACTTACGCGTTTTTCACATACTTGTTGAACAGATCCTGGGTTTTTTCTGGTTTGGATCACGTAGTAATGTGGGACCACACTGAAACAGTCAAGTAAACCTGGTTTCGATCAATATTTTAGAGAATAATTCACGTTAGGTCTAGGTTAGGTCTGGGATTTGCTATCATCAGGCTCATTCTTTCGCATATTTCTCATACATGTTGAACTGATCCTGGGTTTTTTCTGGTTTGGATCACGTAGTAATGTGGGACCACACTGAAACAATCAATTAAACATGATCTTGATAAATATTTTAGAGGATAACGCATGTTAGGTCTGGGTTAGGTCTAGGATTTGACCTCATCAGACTCATACTTTCGCACACTTCACATACTCGTTGAACAGATCCTGGGTTATTTTCTGGTTGGGATCACGTAGTAATGTGGTACCACTCTGAAACAGTCGATTAAACCTGGTTTCGATCAATATTTTAGAGGATAACGCAAGTTAAGTCTGGGATAGGTCTGGGATTTGACCTCATCAGACTCATACTTTCGCAACACTTCACATACTCCTTGAACAGATCCTGGGTTATTTTCTGGTTTGGATCACATAGTAAAGTGGTACCACACTGAAACGGTCAATTAAACCTGGTCTTGATAAATATTTTAGAGGCTAACGCATGTTAGGTCTGGGTTAGGGTTAGGATTTGCTCTCATCAGGCTCATTCTTTCGCATATTTCTCATACTTGATGGCTAGATCCTGGGTTTTTTCTGGTTTGGATCACGTAGTAATGTGGTACCACACTGAAACAGTCGATTAAACCTGGTTTCGATCAATATTTTAGAGGATAACGCAAGTTAGGTCTGGGATAGGTCTGGGATTTGCCCTCATCAGGCTCATACTTTCGCATTCTTCACATACTTGTTGAACTGACCCTGGGTTTTTTCTGGTTTGGATCACGTAGTAATGTGGTACCACACTGAAACGGTCAATTAAACCTGGTTTCGATCAATATTTTAGAGGATAACGCAAGTTAGGTCTGGGATAGGTCTGGGATTTGACCTCATCAGACTCATACTTTCGCACACTTCACATACTCGTTGAACAGATCCTGGGTTATTTTCTGGTTGGGATCACGTAGTAATGTGGTACCACTCTGAAACAGTCGATTAAACCTGGTTTCGATCAATATTTTAGAGGATAACGCAAGTTAAGTCTGGGATAGGTCTGGGATTTGACCTCATCAGACTCATACTTTCGCAACACTTCACATACTCCTTGAACAGATCCTGGGTTATTTTCTGGTTTGGATCACATAGTAAAGTGGTACCACACTGAAACGGTCAATTAAACCTGGTTTCGATCAATATTTTAGAGGATAACGCAAGTTAGGTCTGGGATAGGTCTGGGATTTGCCCTCATCTTGCTCATACTTTCGCATTCTTCACATACTTGTTGAACTGATCCTGGGTTTCTTCTGGTTTGGATCACGAAGTAATGTGATACCACACTGAAACGGTCAATTAAACCTGGTTTCGATCAATATTTTAGAGGATAACGCAAGTTAGGTCTGGGATAGGTCTGGGATTTGACCTCATCAGACTCATACTTTCGCACACTTCACATACTCGTTGAACAGATCCTGCGTTATTTTCTGGTTGGGATCACGTAGTAATGTGGTACCACACTGAAACAGTCGATTAAACCTGGTTTCGATCAATATTTTAGAGGATAACGCAAGTTAAGTCTGGGATAGGTCTGGGATTTGACCTCATCAGACTCATACTTTCGCATTCTTCACATACTTGTTGAACGGATCCTGGGTTTTTTCTGGTTTGGATCACGTAGTATTGTGGGACCGCACTGAAGCAGTCAAGTAAACCTGGTTTCGATCAATATTTTAGAGAATAATTCATGTTAGGTCTAGGTTAGGTCTGGGATTTGCTCTCATCAGGCTCATTCTTTCGCATATTTCTCATACATGTTGAACAGATACTGGGTTTGTTCTGGTTTGGATCACGTAGTAATGTGGGACCACACTGAAACAATCAATTAAACCTGATCTTGATAAATATTTTAGAGGATAACGCATCTTAGGTCTGGGTTAGGTCAAGGATTTGCTCTCATCAGGCTCATACTTTCGCATATTTCTCATACTTCATGGCTAGATCCTGGGCTATTTCTGGAGTGTATCAGGTAGTAAAGTGGTACCACACTGAAACATTCAATGAAACCTGGTCTGGATAAATATTTTAGAGGATAACGCATCTTAGGTCTGGGTTAGGTCTAAGATTTGCCCTCGTCAGGCTCACAATTTAGCGTTTTTCACATACTTCTAAAACAGATCCTGGGCTTTCTCTTGTTTGGATCACGAAGTAGTGTGGTACCACACTGAAACAGTCCATTAAACCTGGTTTCGCTCAATATTTTAGAGGATAACGCATGTTAGGTCTAGGTTAGGTCTGGGATTTGCTCTCATCAGGCTCATTCTTTCGCATATTTCTCATACTTGATGGCTAGATCCTGGGCTTTTTCTGGATTGCATCACGTAGTAATGTAGTACCACACTGAAACAGTCAATGAAACCTGGTTTCCATCAATATTTTAGAGGACAACGCAAGTTAGGTCTAGGTAAGGCCTGAGATTTTCACTGATCAGACTCATACTTTCGCATTCTTCACATACATGTTGAACGGATCCTGGGTTTTTTCTGGCTTTGATCACGTAGTAATGTGGTACCACACTGAAACATTCAATTAAACCTGGTCTTGATAAATATTTTAGAGAATAACGCATGTTAGGTCTGGGTTAGGTCTAGGATTTGCCCTCATCAGGCTCATACTTTCGCATATTTCTCATACTTCATGGCTAGATCCTGGGCTGTTTCTGTATTGGATCACGTAGTAATGTGGTACCTCGCTGAAACAGTCAATTAAACCTGGTTTCGATCAATATTTTAGAGGATAACGCAAGTTAAGTCTGGGATAGGTCTGGGATTTGCCCTCATCTTGCTCATACTTTCGCATTCTTCACATACTTGTTGAACTGATCCTGGGTTTCTTCTGGTTTGGATCACGAAGTAATGTGATACCACACTGAAACGGTCAATTAAACCTGGTTTCGATCAATATTTTAGAGGATAACGCAAGTTAGGTCTGGGATAGGTCTGGGATTTGACCTCATCAGACTCATACTTTCGCACACTTCACATACTCGTTGAACAGATCCTGCGTTATTTTCTGGTTGGGATCACGTAGTAATGTGGTACCACACTGAAACAGTCGATTAAACCTGGTTTCGATCAATATTTTAGAGGATAACGCAAGTTAAGTCTGGGATAGGTCTGGGATTTGACCTCATCAGACTCATACTTTCGCATTCTTCACATACTTGTTGAACGGATCCTGGGTTTTTTCTGGTTTGGATCACGTAGTATTGTGGGACCGCACTGAAGCAGTCAAGTAAACCTGGTTTCGATCAATATTTTAGAGAATAATTCATGTTAGGTCTAGGTTAGGTCTGGGATTTGCTCTCATCAGGCTCATTCTTTCGCATATTTCTCATACATGTTGAACAGATACTGGGTTTGTTCTGGTTTGGATCACGTAGTAATGTGGGACCACACTGAAACAATCAATTAAACCTGATCTTGATAAATATTTTAGAGGATAACGCATCTTAGGTCTGGGTTAGGTCAAGGATTTGCTCTCATCAGGCTCATACTTTCGCATATTTCTCATACTTCATGGCTAGATCCTGGGCTATTTCTGGAGTGTATCAGGTAGTAAAGTGGTACCACACTGAAACATTCAATGAAACCTGGTCTGGATAAATATTTTAGAGGATAACGCATCTTAGGTCTGGGTTAGGTCTAAGATTTGCCCTCGTCAGGCTCACAATTTAGCGTTTTTCACATACTTCTAAAACAGATCCTGGGCTTTCTCTTGTTTGGATCACGAAGTAGTGTGGTACCACACTGAAACAGTCCATTAAACCTGGTTTCGCTCAATATTTTAGAGGATAACGCATGTTAGGTCTAGGTTAGGTCTGGGATTTGCTCTCATCAGGCTCATTCTTTCGCATATTTCTCATACTTGATGGCTAGATCCTGGGCTTTTTCTGGATTGCATCACGTAGTAATGTAGTACCACACTGAAACAGTCAATGAAACCTGGTTTCCATCAATATTTTAGAGGACAACGCAAGTTAGGTCTAGGTAAGGCCTGAGATTTTCACTGATCAGACTCATACTTTCGCATTCTTCACATACATGTTGAACGGATCCTGGGTTTTTTCTGGCTTTGATCACGTAGTAATGTGGTACCACACTGAAACATTCAATTAAACCTGGTCTTGATAAATATTTTAGAGAATAACGCATGTTAGGTCTGGGTTAGGTCTAGGATTTGCCCTCATCAGGCTCATACTTTCGCATATTTCTCATACTTCATGGCTAGATCCTGGGCTGTTTCTGTATTGGATCACGTAGTAATGTGGTACCTCGCTGAAACAGTCAATTAAACCTGGTTTCGATCAATATTTTAGAGGATAACGCAAGTTAAGTCTGGGATAGGTCTGGGATTTGACCTCATCAGACTCATACTTTCGCGTTTTTCACATACTTGTTGAACAGATCCTGGGTTTTTTCTGGTTTGGATCACGTAGTAATGTGGGACCACACTGAAACAGTCAAATAAACCTGGTTTTGATCAATATTTTAGAGAATAATTCATGTTAGGTCTAGGTTAGGTCAGTGATTTGCTCCCATCAGGCTCATTCTTTCGCATATTTCTCATACTTGATGGCTAGATCCTGGGCTCTTTCTGGATTGCATCACGTAAAAATGAAGTACAACACTGAAAGAGTCAATTAAACCTGGTTTCGATCAATATTTTAGAGAATAATTCATGTTAGGTCTAGGTTAGGTCTGGGATTTGCTCTCATCAGGTTCATTCTTTCGCATATTTCTCATACTTGATGGCTAGATCCTGGGCTTTTTCTGGATTGCATCACGTAATAATGAAGTACAACACTGATACAGTCAATTAAACCTGGTTTCCATCAATATTCTAGAGGACAACGCATGTTAGGTCTAGGTTAGGCCTGGGATTTGCCCTCATCAGGGTCATACTGTCGCAGTTTTAACATACTTGTTGAACGGATCCTGGGTTTTTTCTGGTTTGGTTCACGTAGTAATGTGGTACCACACTGAAACATTCAATTAAACCTGGTCTTGATAAACATTTTAGAGGATAACGCATGTTAAGTTTGGGTTAGGTCTAGGATTTGCCCTCATCAGGCTCATACTTTTGCATATTTCTCATACTTCATGGCTAGATCCTGGGCTGTTTCTGGATTGTATCACGTAGTAATGTGGCACCACGCTGAAACAGCCGATTAAACCTGGTTTCGATCAATATTTTAGAGGATAACGCAAGTTATGTCTGGGATAGGTCTAGGATTTGACCTCATCAGACTCATACTTTCGCGTTTTTCACATACTTGTTGAACAGATCCTGGGTTTTTTCTGGTTTGGATCACGTAGTAATGTGGGACCACACTGAAACAGTCAAGTAAACCTGGTTTCGATCAATATTTTAGAGAATAATTCACGTTAGGTCTAGGTTAGGTCTGGGATTTGCTCTCTTCAGGCTCATTCTTTCGCATATTTCTCATACTTGATGGCTAGATCCTGGGCTGTTTCTGTATTGGATCACGTAGTAATGTGGTACCTCGCTGAAACAGTCAATTAAACCTGGTTTCGATCAATATTTTAGAGGATAACACAAGTTAAGTCTGGGATAGGTCTGGGATTTGACCTCATCAGACTCACACTTTCGCGTTTTTCACATACTTGTTGAACAGATCCTGGGTTATTTTCTGGTTTGGATCACATAGTAATGTGGTACCACACTGAAACAGTCGATTAAACCAGGTTTCGATCAATATTTTTGAGGATAACGCATGTTAGGTCTAGGTTAGGCCTGGGATTTTCACTCATCAGACTCATACTTTCGCATTCTTCACATACTTGTTGAACGGATCCTGGGTTTTTTCTGGTTTGGATCACGTAGTAACGTGGGACCACACTGAAACAGTCAATTAAACCTGGTTTCGATCAATATTTTAGAGAATAGTTCATGTTAGGTCTAGGTTAGGTCTGGGATTTGCTCTCATCAGGCTCATTCTTTCGCATATTTCTCATACTTGATGGCTAGATCCTGGGCTTTTTCTGGATTGCATCACGTAGTAATGTAGTACCACACTGAAACAGTCAATGAAACCTGGTTTCCATCAATATTTTAGAGGACAACGCAAGTTAGGTCTAGGTAAGGCCTGAGATTTTCACTGATCAGACTCATACCTTCGCATTCTTCACATACATGTTGAACGGATCCTGGGTTTTTTCTGGCTTTGATCACGTAGTAATGTGGTACCACACTGAAACATTCAATTAAACCTGGTCTTGATAAATATTTTAGAGAATAACGCATGTTAGGTCTGGGTTAGGTCTAGGATTTGCCCTCATCAGGCTCATACTTTCGCATATTTCTCATACTTCATGGCTAGATCCTGGGCTGTTTCTGTATTGGATCACGTAGTAATGTGGTACCTCGCTGAAACAGTCAATTAAACCTGGTTTCGATCAATATTTTAGAGGATAACGCAAGTTAAGTCTGGGATAGGTCTGGGATTTGACCTCATCAGACTCATACTTTCGCGTTTTTCACATACTTGTTGAACAGATCCTGGGTTTTTTCTGGTTTGGATCACGTAGTAATGTGGGACCACACTGAAACAGTCAAGTAAACCTGGTTTCGATCAATATTTTAGAGAATAATTCACGTTAGGTCTAGGTTAGGTCTGGGATTTGCTCTCTTCAGGCTCATTCTTTCGCATATTTCTCATACTTGATGGCTAGATCCTGGGCTGTTTCTGTATTGGATCACGTAGTAATGTGGTACCTCGCTGAAACAGTCAATTAAACCTGGTTTCGATCAATATTTTAGAGGATAATTCACGTTAGGTCTAGGTTAGGTCTGGGATTTGCTCTCTTCAGGCTCATTCTTTCGCATATTTCTCATACTTGATGGCTAGATCCTGGGCTGTTTCTGTATTGGATCACGTAGTAATGTGGTACCTCGCTGAAACAGTCAATTAAACCTGGTTTCGATCAATATTTTAGAGGATAACACAAGTTAAGTCTGGGATAGGTCTGGGATTTGACCTCATCAGACTCACACTTTCGCGTTTTTCACATACTTGTTGAACAGATCCTGGGTTATTTTCTGGTTTGGATCACATAGTAATGTGGTACCACACTGAAACAGTCGATTAAACCAGGTTTCGATCAATATTTTTGAGGATAACGCATGTTAGGTCTAGGTTAGGCCTGGGATTTTCACTCATCAGACTCATACTTTCGCATTCTTCACATACTTGTTGAACGGATCCTGGGTTTTTTCTGGTTTGGATCACGTAGTAACGTGGGACCACACTGAAACAGTCAATTAAACCTGGTTTCGATCAATATTTTAGAGAATAGTTCATGTTAGGTCTAGGTTAGGTCTGGGATTTGCTCTCATCAGGCTCATTCTTTCGCATATTTCTCATACTTGATGGCTAGATCCTGGGCTTTTTCTGGATTGCATCACGTAGTAATGTAGTACCACACTGAAACAGTCAATGAAACCTGGTTTCCATCAATATTTTAGAGGACAACGCAAGTTAGGTCTAGGTAAGGCCTGAGATTTTCACTGATCAGACTCATACCTTCGCATTCTTCACATACATGTTGAACGGATCCTGGGTTTTTTCTGGCTTTGATCACGTAGTAATGTGGTACCACACTGAAACATTCAATTAAACCTGGTCTTGATAAATATTTTAGAGAATAACGCATGTTAGGTCTGGGTTAGGTCTAGGATTTGCCCTCATCAGGCTCATACTTTCGCATATTTCTCATACTTCATGGCTAGATCCTGGGCTGTTTCTGTATTGGATCACGTAGTAATGTGGTACCTCGCTGAAACAGTCAATTAAACCTGGTTTCGATCAATATTTTAGAGGATAACGCAAGTTAAGTCTGGGATAGGTCTGGGATTTGACCTCATCAGACTCATACTTTCGCGTTTTTCACATACTTGTTGAACAGATCCTGGGTTTTTTCTGGTTTGGATCACGTAGTAATGTGGGACCACACTGAAACAGTCAAATAAACCTGGTTTTGATCAATATTTTAGAGAATAATTCATGTTAGGTCTAGGTTAGGTCAGTGATTTGCTCCCATCAGGCTCATTCTTTCGCATATTTCTCATACTTGATGGCTAGATCCTGGGCTTTTTCTGGATTGCATCACGTAAAAATGAAGTACAACACTGAAAGAGTCAATTAAACCTGGTTTCGATCAATATTTTAGAGAATAATTCATGTTAGGTCTAGGTTAGGTCTGGGATTTGCTCTCATCAGGTTCATTCTTTCGCATATTTCTCATACTTGATGGCTAGATCCTGGGCTTTTTCTGGATTGCATCACGTAATAATGAAGTACAACACTGATACAGTCAATTAAACCTGGTTTCCATCAATATTCTAGAGGACAACGCATGTTAGGTCTAGGTTAGGCCTGGGATTTGCCCTCATCAGGGTCATACTGTCGCAGTTTTAACATACTTGTTGAACGGATCCTGGGTTTTTTCTGGTTTGGTTCACGTAGTAATGTGGTACCACACTGAAACATTCAATTAAACCTGGTCTTGATAAACATTTTAGAGGATAACGCATGTTAAGTTTGGGTTAGGTCTAGGATTTGCCCTCATCAGGCTCATACTTTTGCATATTTCTCATACTTCATGGCTAGATCCTGGGCTGTTTCTGGATTGTATCACGTAGTAATGTGGCACCACGCTGAAACAGCCGATTAAACCTGGTTTCGATCAATATTTTAGAGGATAACGCAAGTTATGTCTGGGATAGGTCTAGGATTTGACCTCATCAGACTCATACTTTCGCGTTTTTCACATACTTGTTGAACAGATCCTGGGTTTTTTCTGGTTTGGATCACGTAGTAATGTGGGACCACACTGAAACAGTCAAGTAAACCTGGTTTCGATCAATATTTTAGAGAATAATTCACGTTAGGTCTAGGTTAGGTCTGGGATTTGCTCTCTTCAGGCTCATTCTTTCGCATATTTCTCATACTTGATGGCTAGATCCTGGGCTGTTTCTGTATTGGATCACGTAGTAATGTGGTACCTCGCTGAAACAGTCAATTAAACCTGGTTTCGATCAATATTTTAGAGGATAACACAAGTTAAGTCTGGGATAGGTCTGGGATATGACCTCATCAGACTCACACTTTCGCGTTTTTCACATACTTGTTGAACAGATCCTGGGTTATTTTCTGGTTTGGATCACATAGTAATGTGGTACCACACTGAAACAGTCGATTAAACCAGGTTTCGATCAATATTTTAGAGGATAACGCATGTTAGGTCTAGGTTAGGTCTGGGATTTGCTCTCATCAGGCTCATTCTTTCGCATATTTCTCATACTTGATGGCTAGATCCTGGGCTTTTTCTGGATTGCATCACGTAGTAATGTAGTACCACACTGAAACAGTCAATGAAACCTGGTTTCCATCAATATTTTAGAGGACAACGCAAGTTAGGTCTAGGTAAGGCCTGAGATTTTCACAGATCAGACTCATACTTTCGCATTCTTCACATACATGTTGAACGGATCCTGGGTTTTTTCTGGCTTTGATCACGTAGTAATGTGGTACCACACTGAAACATTCAATTAAACCTGGTCTTGATAAATATTTTAGAGAATAACGCATGTTAGGTCTGGGTTAGGTCTAGGATTTGCCCTCATCAGGCTCATACTTTCGCATATTTCTCATACTTCATGGCTAGATCCTGGGCTGTTTCTGTATTGGATCACGTAGTAATGTGGTACCTCGCTGAAACAGTCAATTAAACCTGGTTTCGATCAATATTTTGGAGGATAACGCAAGTTAAGTCTGGGATAGGTCTGGGATTTGACCTCATCAGACTCATACTTTCGCGTTTTTCACATACTTGTTGAACAGATCCTGGGTTTTTTCTGGTTTGGATCACGTAGTAATGTGGGACCACACTGAAACAGTCAAATAAACCTGGTTTTGATCAATATTTTAGAGAATAATTCATGTTAGGTCTAGGTTAGGTCAGTGATTTGCTCCCATCAGGCTCATTCTTTCGCATATTTCTCATACTTGATGGCTAGATCCTGGGCTTTTTCTGGATTGCATCACGTAATAATGAAGTACAACACTGATACAGTCAATTAAACCTGGTTTCCATCAATATTCTAGAGGACAACGCATGTTAGGTCTAGGTTAGGCCTGGGATTTGCCCTCATCAGGGTCATACTGTCGCAGTTTTAACATACTTGTTGAACGGATCCTGGGTTTTTTCTGGTTTGGTTCACGTAGTAATGTGGTACCACACTGAAACATTCAATTAAACCTGGTCTTGATAAACATTTTAGAGGATAACGCATGTTAAGTTTGGGTTAGGTCTAGGATTTGCCCTCATCAGGCTCATACTTTTGCATATTTCTCATACTTCATGGCTAGATCCTGGGCTGTTTCTGGATTGTATCACGTAGTAATGTGGCACCACGCTGAAACAGCCGATTAAACCTGGTTTCGATCAATATTTTAGAGGATAACGCAAGTTATGTCTGGGATAGGTCTAGGATTTGACCTCATCAGACTCATACTTTCGCGTTTTTCACA
>NW_027488461.1:40000-51634 GCF_051014445.1 Colletes latitarsis | reverse complement strand
CGGATTTTTTCCTGCAAGATAGGGTGGCGATTTTTTGTCCTACGACGATTTTTGACGCCGGAGCGGTGTTTCGGAGCAGAGCGGACTTAGAAACTTTCGCGCGTCGACCGCCGGACCGATCGCTCCAGGCTGTTTTTCGTCAATAACTCGAAAACGAGCACGGTAACGCTCGTTTTCGCCCGTACGATACTTGTACCGTTTACCGTTGGCTACCTGGTAGACGGTTTTTTTTTTTTTTATCTCGAAGTTTGAGAGCTTTTTTAATTTTTTCCACAAAAACGAGCACGTGAACGCCAATTTTCGTCTATACGATTCTTATGCAGTTTTATATTCTCTACACGGTCCACTGATCGTTTTATTTTTTTGTCGAATTTTGAGAATTTTGTTTTTTTTTTCTCGAAAACGAGCTCGACGACCTGCACTTTTGACGACGCCATCGTGTTCCCCGGATTTTTTCCTGCAAGATAGCGTGTCTATTTTTTGTCCTACGACGATTTTTGACGCCGGAGCGGTGTTTCGGAGCAGAGCGGACTTAGAAACTTTCGCGCGTCGACCGCCGGACCGATCGCTCCAGGCTGTTTTTCGTCAATAACTCGAAAACGAGCACGGTAACGCTCGTTTTCGCCCGTACGATACTTGTACCGTTTACCGTTGGCTACCTGGTAGATGGTTTTTTTTTTTTTTATCTCGAATTTTGAGAGCTTTTTTAATTTTTTCCACAAAAACGAGCACGTGAACGCCAATTTTCGTCTATACGATTCTTATGCAGTTTTATATTCTCTACACGGTCCACTGATCGTTTTATTTTTTTGTCGAATTTTGAGAATTTTTTTTTTTTTTTCTCGAAAACGAGCTCGACGACCTGCACTTTTGACGACGCCATCGTGTTCCCCGGATTTTTTCCTGCAAGATAGCGTGTCTATTTTTTGTCCTACGACGATTTTTGACGCCGGAGCGGTGTTTCGGAGCAGAGCGGACTTAGAAACTTTCGCGCGTCGACCGCCGGACCGATCGCTCCAGGCTGTTTTTCGTCAATAACTCGAAAACGAGCACGGTAACGCTCGTTTTCGCCCGTACGATACTTGTACCGTTTACCGTTGGCTACCTGGTAGATGGTTTTTTTTTTTTTTATCTCGAATTTTGAGAGCTTTTTTAACTTTTTTCTCAAAAACGAGCACGTGAACGCCAATTTTGGTCTATACGATTCTTATGCAGTTTTATATTCTCTACACGGTCCACTGATCGTTTTATTTTTTTGTCGAATTTTGAGAATTTTTTTTTTTTTTTCTCGAAAACGAGCTCGACGACCTGCACTTTTGACGACGCCATCGTGTTCCCCGGATTTTTTCCTGCAAGATAGGGTGGCGATTTTTTGTCCTACGACGATTTTTGACGCCGGAGCGATGATTCGGAGCAGAGCGGACTTAGAAACTTTCGCGCGTCGACCGCCGGACCGATCGCTCCAGGCTGTTTTTCGTCAATAACTCGAAAACGAGCACGGTAACGCTCGTTTTCGCCCGTACGATACTTGTACCGTTTACCGTTGGCTACCTGGTAGACGGTTTTTTTTTTTTTTATCTCGAAGTTTGAGAGCTTTTTTAATTTTTTCCACAAAAACGAGCACGTGAACGCCAATTTTCGTCTATACGATTCTTATGCAGTTTTATATTCTCTACACGGTCCACTGATCGTTTTATTTTTTTGTCGAATTTTGAGAATTTTTTTTTTTTTTTCTCGAAAACGAGCTCGACGACCTGCACTTTTGACGACGCCATCGTGTTCCCCGGATTTTTTCCTGCAAGATAGCGTGTCTATTTTTTGTCCTACGACGATTTTTGACGCCGGAGCGGTGTTTCGGAGCAGAGCGGACTTAGAAACTTTCGCGCGTCGACCGCCGGACCGATCGCTCCAGGCTGTTTTTCGTCAATAACTCGAAAACGAGCACGGTAACGCTCGTTTTCGCCCGTACGATACTTGTACCGTTTACCGTTGGCTACCTGGTAGATGGTTTTTTTTTTTTTTATCTCGAATTTTGAGAGCTTTTTTAACTTTTTTCTCAAAAACGAGCACGTGAACGCCAATTTTGGTCTATACGATTCTTATGCAGTTTTAGATTCTCTACACGGTCCACTGATCGTTTTATTTTTTTGTCGAGTTTTGAGAATTTTTTTTTTTTTTTCTCGAAAACTAGCTCGACGACCTGCACTTTTGACGACGCCATCGTGTTCCCCGGATTTTTTCCTGCAAGATAGGGTGGCGATTTTTTGTCCTACGACGATTTTTGACGCCGGAGCGGTGTTTCGGAGCAGAGCGGACTTAGAAACTTTCGCGCGTCGACCGCCGGACCGATCGCTCCAGGCTGTTTTTCGTCAATAACTCGAAAACGAGCACGGTAACGCTCGTTTTCGCCCGTACGATACTTGTACCGTTTACCGTTGGCTACCTGGTAGACGGTTTTTTTTTTTTTTATCTCGAAGTTTGAGAGCTTTTTTAATTTTTTCCACAAAAACGAGCACGTGAACGCCAATTTTCGTCTATACGATTCTTATGCAGTTTTATATTCTCTACACGGTCCACTGATCGTTTTATTTTTTTGTCGAATTTTGAGAATTTTGTTTTTTTTTTCTCGAAAACGAGCTCGACGACCTGCACTTTTGACGACGCCATCGTGTTCCCCGGATTTTTTCCTGCAAGATAGCGTGTCTATTTTTTGTCCTACGACGATTTTTGACGCCGGAGCGGTGTTTCGGAGCAGAGCGGACTTAGAAACTTTCGCGCGTCGACCGCCGGACCGATCGCTCCAGGCTGTTTTTCGTCAATAACTCGAAAACGAGCACGGTAACGCTCGTTTTCGCCCGTACGATACTTGTACCGTTTACCGTTGGCTACCTGGTAGATGGTTTTTTTTTTTTTTATCTCGAATTTTGAGAGCTTTTTTAACTTTTTTCTCAAAAACGAGCACGTGAACGCCAATTTTGGTCTATACGATTCTTATGCAGTTTTATATTCTCTACACGGTCCACTGATCGTTTTATTTTTTTGTCGAATTTTGAGAATTTTTTTTTTTTTTTCTCGAAAACGAGCTCGACGACCTGCACTTTTGACGACGCCATCGTGTTCCCCGGATTTTTTCCTGCAAGATAGGGTGGCGATTTTTTGTCCTACGACGATTTTTGACGCCGGAGCGATGATTCGGAGCAGAGCGGACTTAGAAACTTTCGCGCGTCGACCGCCGGACCGATCGCTCCAGGCTGTTTTTCGTCAATAACTCGAAAACGAGCACGGTAACGCTCGTTTTCGCCCGTACGATACTTGTACCGTTTACCGTTGGCTACCTGGTAGACGGTTTTTTTTTTTTTTATCTCGAAGTTTGAGAGCTTTTTTAATTTTTTCCACAAAAACGAGCACGTGAACGCCAATTTTCGTCTATACGATTCTTATGCAGTTTTATATTCTCTACACGGTCCACTGATCGTTTTATTTTTTTGTCGAATTTTGAGAATTTTTTTTTTTTTTTCTCGAAAACGAGCTCGACGACCTGCACTTTTGACGACGCCATCGTGTTCCCCGGATTTTTTCCTGCAAGATAGCGTGTCTATTTTTTGTCCTACGACGATTTTTGACGCCGGAGCGGTGTTTCGGAGCAAAGCGGACTTAGAAACTTTCGCGCGTCGACCGCCGGACCGATCGCTCCAGGCTGTTTTTCGTCAATAACTCGAAAACGAGCACGGTAACGCTCGTTTTCGCCCGTACGATACTTGTACCGTTTACCGTTGGCTACCTGGTAGATGGTTTTTTTTTTTTTATCTCGAATTTTGAGAGCTTTTTTAACTTTTTTCTCAAAAACGAGCACGTGAACGCCAATTTTGGTCTATACGATTCTTATGCAGTTTTAGATTCTCTACACGGTCCACTGATCGTTTTATTTTTTTGTCGAGTTTTGAGAATTTTTTTTTTTTTTTCTCGAAAACTAGCTCGACGACCTGCACTTTTGACGACGCCATCGTGTTCCCCGGATTTTTTCCTGCAAGATAGCGTGTCTATTTTTTGTCCTACGACGATTTTTGACGCCGGAGCGGTGTTTCGGAGCAGAGCGGACTTAGAAACTTTCGCGCGTCGACCGCCGGACCGATCGCTCCAGGCTGTTTTTCGTCAATAACTCGAAAACGAGCACGGTAACGCTCGTTTTCGCCCGTACGATACTTGTACCGTTTACCGTTGGCTACCTGGTAGATGGTTTTTTTTTTTTTTATCTCGAATTTTGAGAGCTTTTTTAACTTTTTTCTCAAAAACGAGCACGTGAACGCCAATTTTGGTCTATACGATTCTTATGCAGTTTTATATTCTCTACACGGTCCACTGATCGTTTTATTTTTTTGTCGAATTTTGAGAATTTTTTTTTTTTTTTCTCGAAAACGAGCTCGACGACCTGCACTTTTGACGACGCCATCGTGTTCCCCGGATTTTTTCCTGCAAGATAGGGTGGCGATTTTTTGTCCTACGACGATTTTTGACGCCGGAGCGATGATTCGGAGCAGAGCGGACTTAGAAACTTTCGCGCGTCGACCGCCGGACCGATCGCTCCAGGCTGTTTTTCGTCAATAACTCGAAAACGAGCACGGTAACGCTCGTTTTCGCCCGTACGATACTTGTACCGTTTACCGTTGGCTACCTGGTAGACGGTTTTTTTTTTTTTTATCTCGAAGTTTGAGAGCTTTTTTAATTTTTTCCACAAAAACGAGCACGTGAACGCCAATTTTCGTCTATACGATTCTTATGCAGTTTTATATTCTCTACACGGTCCACTGATCGTTTTATTTTTTTGTCGAATTTTGAGAATTTTTTTTTTTTTTTCTCGAAAACGAGCTCGACGACCTGCACTTTTGACGACGCCATCGTGTTCCCCGGATTTTTTCCTGCAAGATAGCGTGTCTATTTTTTGTCCTACGACGATTTTTGACGCCGGAGCGGTGTTTCGGAGCAGAGCGGACTTAGAAACTTTCGCGCGTCGACCGCCGGACCGATCGCTCCAGGCTGTTTTTCGTCAATAACTCGAAAACGAGCACGGTAACGCTCGTTTTCGCCCGTACGATACTTGTACCGTTTACCGTTGGCTACCTGGTAGATGGTTTTTTTTTTTTTTATCTCGAATTTTGAGAGCTTTTTTAACTTTTTTCTCAAAAACGAGCACGTGAACGCCAATTTTGGTCTATACGATTCTTATGCAGTTTTAGATTCTCTACACGGTCCACTGATCGTTTTATTTTTTTGTCGAGTTTTGAGAATTTTTTTTTTTTTTTCTCGAAAACTAGCTCGACGACCTGCACTTTTGACGACGCCATCGTGTTCCCCGGATTTTTTCCTGCAAGATAGGGTGGCGATTTTTTGTCCTACGACGATTTTTGACGCCGGAGCGGTGTTTCGGAGCAGAGCGGACTTAGAAACTTTCGCGCGTCGACCGCCGGACCGATCGCTCCAGGCTGTTTTTCGTCAATAACTCGAAAACGAGCACGGTAACGCTCGTTTTCGCCCGTACGATACTTGTACCGTTTACCGTTGGCTACCTGGTAGACGGTTTTTTTTTTTTTTATCTCGAATTTTGAGAGCTTTTTTAATTTTTTCCACAAAAACGAGCACGTGAACGCCAATTTTCGTCTATACGATTCTTATGCAGTTTTATATTCTCTACACGGTCCACTGATCGTTTTATTTTTTTGTCGAATTTTGAGAATTTTTTTTTTTTTTTCTCGAAAACGAGCTCGACGACCTGCACTTTTGACGACGCCATCGTGTTCCCCGGATTTTTTCCTGCAAGATAGCGTGTCTATTTTTTGTCCTACGACGATTTTTGACGCCGGAGCGGTGTTTCGGAGCAGAGCGGACTTAGAAACTTTCGCGCGTCGACCGCCGGACCGATCGCTCCAGGCTGTTTTTCGTCAATAACTCGAAAACGAGCACGGTAACGCTCGTTTTCGCCCGTACGATACTTGTACCGTTTACCGTTGGCTACCTGGTAGATGGTTTTTTTTTTTTTTATCTCGAATTTTGAGAGCTTTTTTAACTTTTTTCTCAAAAACGAGCACGTGAACGCCAATTTTGGTCTATACGATTCTTATGCAGTTTTATATTCTCTACACGGTCCACTGATCGTTTTATTTTTTTGTCGAATTTTGAGAATTTTTTTTTTTTTTTCTCGAAAACGAGCTCGACGACCTGCACTTTTGACGACGCCATCGTGTTCCCCGGATTTTTTCCTGCAAGATAGGGTGGCGATTTTTTGTCCTACGACGATTTTTGACGCCGGAGCGATGATTCGGAGCAGAGCGGACTTAGAAACTTTCGCGCGTCGACCGCCGGACCGATCGCTCCAGGCTGTTTTTCGTCAATAACTCGAAAACGAGCACGGTAACGCTCGTTTTCGCCCGTACGATACTTGTACCGTTTACCGTTGGCTACCTGGTAGACGGTTTTTTTTTTTTTTATCTCGAAGTTTGAGAGCTTTTTTAATTTTTTCCACAAAAACGAGCACGTGAACGCCAATTTTCGTCTATACGATTCTTATGCAGTTTTATATTCTCTACACGGTCCACTGATCGTTTTATTTTTTTGTCGAATTTTGAGAATTTTTTTTTTTTTTTCTCGAAAACGAGCTCGACGACCTGCACTTTTGACGACGCCATCGTGTTCCCCGGATTTTTTCCTGCAAGATAGCGTGTCTATTTTTTGTCCTACGACGATTTTTGACGCCGGAGCGGTGTTTCGGAGCAAAGCGGACTTAGAAACTTTCGCGCGTCGACCGCCGGACCGATCGCTCCAGGCTGTTTTTCGTCAATAACTCGAAAACGAGCACGGTAACGCTCGTTTTCGCCCGTACGATACTTGTACCGTTTACCGTTGGCTACCTGGTAGATGGTTTTTTTTTTTTTATCTCGAATTTTGAGAGCTTTTTTAACTTTTTTCTCAAAAACGAGCACGTGAACGCCAATTTTGGTCTATACGATTCTTATGCAGTTTTAGATTCTCTACACGGTCCACTGATCGTTTTATTTTTTTGTCGAGTTTTGAGAATTTTTTTTTTTTTTTCTCGAAAACTAGCTCGACGACCTGCACTTTTGACGACGCCATCGTGTTCCCCGGATTTTTTCCTGCAAGATAGGCTGGCGATTTTTTGTCCTACTCCCATATTCGTGTCTTTTTGCTTAACGAAATCTTCTATATACTAATAACTTTTTAATAAAAAAACGTGCGACGGCAAAATCCGTCTTAGAGTCACTGGGGTGGTGACATGACAAAATATGTTAAGATCAGCCGCCCCTATGCGTAAAGTATGTCGTTTTTCCATTTTTTCACCCCGGAGCGACACCAACATTGTGTTGCAATTTTAAACCGCGCGGTTAAACGGCGGGCCAAACAGTCGGTGGTTTATGCAACAGCAACCATCAAACTAGTAGGAGAATACACGCCCGTGATAGTATAGGAGATTCCCACTGTCCCTATCTTTTTTTTTATCTCGGACATATATATACCGGCTTATCGTCAATAACTCGAAAACCAGCACGTTAAGGCCAATTTTGGTCTATACGATTCTTATGCAGTTTTAGATTCTCTACACGGTCCAATGATCGTTTTATTTTTTTGTCGAATTTTGAGAATTTTTTTTTTTTTTTCTCGAAAACGAGCTCGACGACCTGCACTTTTGACGACGCCATCGTGTTCCCCGGATTTTTTCCTGCAAGATAGGGTGGCGATTTTTTGTCCTACGACGATTTTTGACGCCGGAGCGATGATTCGGAGCAGAGCGGACTTAGAAACTTTCGCGCGTCGACCGCCGGACCGATCGCTCCAGGCTGTTTTTCGTCAATAACTCGAAAACGAGCACGGTAACGCTCGTTTTCGCCCGTACGATACTTGTACCGTTTACCGTTGGCTACCTGGTAGACGGTTTTTTTTTTTTTTATCTCGAAGTTTGAGAGCTTTTTTAATTTTTTCCACAAAAACGAGCACGTGAACGCCAATTTTCGTCTATACGATTCTTATGCAGTTTTATATTCTCTACACGGTCCACTGATCGTTTTATTTTTTTGTCGAATTTTGAGAATTTTTTTTTTTTTTTCTCGAAAACGAGCTCGACGACCTGCACTTTTGACGACGCCATCGTGTTCCCCGGATTTTTTCCTGCAAGATAGCGTGTCTATTTTTTGTCCTACGACGATTTTTGACGCCGGAGCGGTGTTTCGGAGCAGAGCGGACTTAGAAACTTTCGCGCGTCGACCGCCGGACCGATCGCTCCAGGCTGTTTTTCGTCAATAACTCGAAAACGAGCACGGTAACGCTCGTTTTCGCCCGTACGATACTTGTACCGTTTACCGTTGGCTACCTGGTAGATGGTTTTTTTTTTTTTTATCTCGAATTTTGAGAGCTTTTTTAACTTTTTTCTCAAAAACGAGCACGTGAACGCCAATTTTGGTCTATACGATTCTTATGCAGTTTTATATTCTCTACACGGTCCACTGATCGTTTTATTTTTTTGTCGAATTTTGAGAATTTTTTTTTTTTTTTCTCGAAAACGAGCTCGACGACCTGCACTTTTGACGACGCCATCGTGTTCCCCGGATTTTTTCCTGCAAGATAGCGTGTCTATTTTTTGTCCTACGACGATTTTTGACGCCGGAGCGGTGTTTCGGAGCAGAGCGGACTTAGAAACTTTCGCGCGTCGACCGCCGGACCGATCGCTCCAGGCTGTTTTTCGTCAATAACTCGAAAACGAGCACGGTAACGCTCGTTTTCGCCCGTACGATACTTGTACCGTTTACCGTTGGCTACCTGGTAGATGGTTTTTTTTTTTTTTATCTCGAATTTTGAGAGCTTTTTTAACTTTTTTCTCAAAAACGAGCACGTGAACGCCAATTTTGGTCTATACGATTCTTATGCAGTTTTATATTCTCTACACGGTCCACTGATCGTTTTATTTTTTTGTCGAATTTTGAGAATTTTTTTTTTTTTTTCTCGAAAACGAGCTCGACGACCTGCACTTTTGACGACGCCATCGTGTTCCCCGGATTTTTTCCTGCAAGATAGGGTGGCGATTTTTTGTCCTACGACGATTTTTGACGCCGGAGCGATGATTCGGAGCAGAGCGGACTTAGAAACTTTCGCGCGTCGACCGCCGGACCGATCGCTCCAGGCTGTTTTTCGTCAATAACTCGAAAACGAGCACGGTAACGCTCGTTTTCGCCCGTACGATACTTGTACCGTTTACCGTTGGCTACCTGGTAGACGGTTTTTTTTTTTTTTATCTCGAAGTTTGAGAGCTTTTTTAATTTTTTCCACAAAAACGAGCACGTGAACGCCAATTTTCGTCTATACGATTCTTATGCAGTTTTATATTCTCTACACGGTCCACTGATCGTTTTATTTTTTTGTCGAATTTTGAGAATTTTTTTTTTTTTTTCTCGAAAACGAGCTCGACGACCTGCACTTTTGACGACGCCATCGTGTTCCCCGGATTTTTTCCTGCAAGATAGCGTGTCTATTTTTTGTCCTACGACGATTTTTGACGCCGGAGCGGTGTTTCGGAGCAGAGCGGACTTAGAAACTTTCGCGCGTCGACCGCCGGACCGATCGCTCCAGGCTGTTTTTCGTCAATAACTCGAAAACGAGCACGGTAACGCTCGTTTTCGCCCGTACGATACTTGTACCGTTTACCGTTGGCTACCTGGTAGATGGTTTTTTTTTTTTTTATCTCGAATTTTGAGAGCTTTTTTAACTTTTTTCTCAAAAACGAGCACGTGAACGCCAATTTTGGTCTATACGATTCTTATGCAGTTTTAGATTCTCTACACGGTCCACTGATCGTTTTATTTTTTTGTCGAATTTTGAGAATTTTTTTTTTTTTTTCTCGAAAACGAGCTCGACGACCTGCACTTTTGACGACGCCATCGTGTTCCCCGGATTTTTTCCTGCAAGATAGGGTGGCGATTTTTTGTCCTACGACGATTTTTGACGCCGGAGCGATGATTCGGAGCAGAGCGGACTTAGAAACTTTCGCGCGTCGACCGCCGGACCGATCGCTCCAGGCTGTTTTTCGTCAATAACTCGAAAACGAGCACGGTAACGCTCGTTTTCGCCCGTACGATACTTGTACCGTTTACCGTTGGCTACCTGGTAGACGGTTTTTTTTTTTTTTATCTCGAAGTTTGAGAGCTTTTTTAATTTTTTCCACAAAAACGAGCACGTGAACGCCAATTTTCGTCTATACGATTCTTATGCAGTTTTATATTCTCTACACGGTCCACTGATCGTTTTATTTTTTTGTCGAATTTTGAGAATTTTTTTTTTTTTTTCTCGAAAACGAGCTCGACGACCTGCACTTTTGACGACGCCATCGTGTTCCCCGGATTTTTTCCTGCAAGATAGCGTGTCGATTTTTTGTCCTAGCTCAATTATTAAGGAAGTTACGGTTTCTTGATTTTTCGGTATGTTCGAACTGGTCTTTTAGGCGGGCGCTCGGTCGCGCGGTGCTTTCGCATCGACCGACGTACCGATCGGCGGCGACGGTTTTTCGTCTATATCTCGAAAACTAGTACGCTAACACATATTTTGACCTATATGATATTTGTTCAGTGTAATTTTTTCTATCTGGTAGGCTGGTTTTTTTTTTTTTATCTCGAATTTTTTGAACGTTTTTGTTTTTTTCTCGAAAACTAGCGCGACGACCGATATTTTTAACTACGGTTTTGAATTCGTCTAATTTTTGCCTACAAGATAGCGTGTCGAGTTTTTGTCCTGCGACGATTTTGACCATTTTTTCATTTTTTTCTCGAAAACGAGCACGGCAATCTATATTTTTAACGACGGCATCGTGTTCCCCTGCTTTTTTCCTACAAGATAGCGTTTTTTTTTTTTGCCCTAGCTCAATTATTAAGGAAATTACAGGTGTTGGTTTTCGCTCTAAGTTATAACAGGCCGTTCGGGCGGGCGGTTGGGTCGCGCGGTTCCCCCCATAAGCGGCCGTGCGTAAGCCCGTGCGTCGCCGGCGTTCCGGCGGGCGCCTCGGTACCTATAAGAGAAGCGACGGTCCGGTCGAGTCGGTCGGGGCAGCGTCGAGCGTACGGCTATTCTTCGACCTCGGTTGAGAAGCAGTCGTCGCTCCTCGGGATTTCATCCTGACTGTTCTGTATCGTGCTCGTTCCAGACTTTCTCCACACTGCATTGCCACGAGTCGGTGTCTTTGACCGAATGGCTCTTGAAGTGGTATAAGCGTCTCGAGTGACGTTGGTGACTTGTATACGTTTAAAATATGTATACTCGTACTATCCGAGCATCAACTCTTCAGTCCGAGCGATTGAAAATTTTGTGAAAACCATAAACTGGCACTACACTCTACGGAGCGTAGCTTAAAAGGCAAAAATTGTATGGAACTACGGTTCGTACTCTGGAAAGTGAGCAAAGAATGAAATACAGGTGTCTGACCTCGACATAACAGTACGGCGCCGAATACGTGCTTTCTCGACCAGCACATACGCGCTTTCTCGTTTTTGTCCAGCATGAATGCTTAGTCTTCGGGCCTGGCAATACGTGCTTCCACGATCGATGCCCAGCGTGAATAAGTGCCCGAGATGTTCAGCATGAGCG
>NW_027488461.1:35000-37500 GCF_051014445.1 Colletes latitarsis | reverse complement strand
TAAACTGGAAAGAAAGATCAAACAAACAAAAACTATGAATGGGAAAGATCATATCAATGGGACGGCTTACGCGCGGAGGACGCTGTACGAGAGAACAAACAACACGTTGTTTGTTCCCGCTCGCGTCTCTCCCGTCCGTCGCCATTGCAAAGCTAAAAGCACAAGCGTTGGAGAGCCCGTGCAGACCATAGGTTCTCTCGACGAACGAGAATCGCCGTATTAATGGTAGATCGATGCTGGCGTGAGGTGACGCGCGTCGTCGTTTACACGATTGGGTCGAAACGAACAAAGAAACGAAAGAACATAACACAAAAACGTCCATTACTAAACAAAGATCTCGAACAAAAACAAAAAAACGTCCATTACTAACGAAAGAAAGAGGAGGAGAAGAGAAAATAAGACCCATCGTTGCGACGATCGAGGATGTCACCCGCCGTCAATTTTTCCATTATATACGCGTCTCGGTCGGAGATACGATGCTGGCTGTTTACGTTGCGCTCGCTCGAAGAGGAGACGACGACCGATTGTCACACACAACGCGCAGGGGCCGAAACAAAGCGCCCAAGGATCTACAGCCGAGGAACGAGACGCCGTCGAACATCGTTTCGCGACGTTCCTTTACGGTTTGAACTTGCGTATCCCGCTTTGCCCGGTGGCGTGTGTGCTCGTCGTCGTGCTCCGAACGAAACGTCCTGATGACGGCGAGGAAGTAATAAAATAATATACATCCTTACGGGTAGCCTGAAGCGAATCGCAAACGAACGACAACGCGTCGATTGTGCGGCCATCGTTGCTCGCGCGACTAACGACGACCAGCCGAGAAGGCTGTAGTTTATCGCATCGATTTCATCGAGCAACCGATGGACGCTGCCGCGTTCGTTCGTAAATGAATGTTATACATACTCACGGATAGCCTGAGGCGAATAATCGCAAACGACGACGCGTCGATTGTGCGGCCATCGTTGCTCGCGCGACTAACGACGATCAGCCGAGACGGCTGTAGTTTATCGCATCGATTTCATCGAGCAACCGATGGACGCTGCCGCGTTCGTTCGTAAATGAATGTTATACATACTCACGGATAGCCTGAGGCGAATAATCGCAAACGACGACGCGTCGATTGTGCGGCCATCGTTGCTCGCGCGACTAACGACGATCAGCCGAGACGGCTGTAGTTTATCGCATCGATTTCATCGAGCAACCGATGGACGCTGCCGCGTTCGTTCGTAAATGAATGTTATACATACTCACGGATAGCCTGAGGCGAATAATCGCAAACGACGACGCGTCGATTGTGCGGCCATCGTTGCTCGCGCGACTAACGACGATCAGCCGAGACGGCTGTAGTTTATCGCATCGATTTCATCGAGCAACCGATGGACGCTGCCGCGTTCGTTCGTAAATGAATGTTATACATACTCACGGATAGCCTGAGGCGAATGATCGCAAACGACGACGCGTCGATTTTGCGGCCATCGTTGCTCGCGCGACTAACGACGACCAGCCGAAACGGCTGTAGTTTATCGCATCGATTTCATCGAGCAACCGATGGACGCTGCCGCGTTCGTTCGTAAATGAATATTATACATACTCACGGATAGCCTGAGGCGAATGATCGCAAACGACGACGCGTCGATTTTGCGGCCATCGTTGCTCGCGCGACTAACGACGACCAGCCGAGAAGGCTGTAGTTTATCGCATCGATTTCATCGAGCAACCGATGGGCGCTGCCGCGTTCGTTCGTATATGAATATTATACATACTCACGGATAGCCAGAGGCGAATAATCGCAAACGACGACGCGTCGATTTTGCGGCCATCGTTGCTCGCGCGACTAACGACGACCAGCCGAGACGGCTGTAGTTTATCGCATCGATTTCATCGAGCAACCGGTGGACGCTGCCGCGTTCGTTCGTAAATGAATAATATACATACTCATGGCTAACTTGAGGCGAATAATCGCAAACGACGACGCGTCGATTTTGCGGCCATCGTTGCTCGCGCGACTAACGACGACCAGCCGAAACGGCTGTAGTTTATCGCATCGATTTCATCGAGCAACCGATGGACGCTGCCGCGTTCGTTCGTAAATGAATAATATACATACTCATGGCTAACTTGAGGCGAATAATCGCAAACGACGACGCGTCGATTTTGCGGCCATCGTTGCTCGCGCGACTAACGACGACCAGCCGAAACGGCTGTAGTTTATCGCATCGATTTCATCGAGCAACCGATGGACGCTGCCGCGTTCGTTCGTAAATGAATAATATACATACTCATGGCTAACTTGAGGCGAATAATCGCAAACGACGACGCGTCGATTTTGCGGCCATCGTTGCTCGCGCGACTAACGACGACCAGCCGAAACGGCTGTAGTTTATCGCATCGATTTCATCGAGCAACCGATGGACGCTGCCGCGTTCGTTCGTAAATGAATGTTATACATACTCATGGCTAACTTGAGGCGAATAATCGCAAACGACGACGCGTCGATTTT
>NW_027488461.1:5000-27500 GCF_051014445.1 Colletes latitarsis | reverse complement strand
TAACCCAGACCTAACCCAGACCTAACCCAGACCTAACCAAATCCAGTACTAACCCAGACCTAACCCAGTCCTAACCCAGACCTAACCCAGACCTAACCCAGTCCTAACCCAGTCCTAACCCAGACCTAACCCAGACCTAACCCAGACCTAACCCAGACCTAACCCAGACCTAACCCAGACCTAACCCAGTCCTAACCCAGACCGAACCCAGACCTAACCCAGACCTAACCCAGTCCTAACCCAGACCTAACCCAGTCCTAACCCAGACCTAACCCAGACCTAACCCAGTCCTAACCCAGTCCTAACCCAGACCTAACCCAGACCTAACCCAGACCTAACCCAGACCTAACCCAGACCTAACCCAGAAATAACCCAGACCTAACCCAGACCTAACCCAGTCCTAACCCAGTCCTAACCCAGTCCTAACCCAGACCTAACCCAGTCCTAACCCAGTCCTAACCCAGACCTAACCCAGTCCTAACCCAGTCCTAACCCAGACCTAACCCAGACCTAACCCAGACCTAACCAAATCCAGTACTAACCCAGACCTAACCCAGTCCTAACCCAGACCTAACCCAGTCCTAACCCAGACCTAACCCAGACCTAACCCAGTCCTAACCCAGTCCTAACCCAGACCTAACCCAGTCCTAACCCAGTCCTAACCCAGACCTAACCCAGTCCTAACCCAGTCCTAACCCAGACCTAACCCAGTCCTAACCCAGTCCTAACCCAGACCTAACCCAGACCTAACCCAGACCGAACCCAGACCTAACCCAGACCTAACCCAGTCCTAACCCAGACCTAACCCAGACCTAACCCAGTCCTAACCCAGTCCTAACCCAGACCTAACCCAGTCCTAACCCAGTCCTAACCCAGACCTAACCCAGTCCTAACCCAGTCCTAACCCAGACCTAACCCAGTCCTAACCCAGTCCTAACCCAGACCTAACCCAAACCTAACCCAGACCGAACCCAGACCTAACCCAGCCCTAACCCAGACCTAACCCAGACCTAACCAAATCCAGTACTAACCCAGACCTAACCCAGACCTAACCCAGACCTAACCAAATCCAGTACTAACCCAGACCTAACCCAGTCCTAACCCAGACCTAACCCAGACCTAACCCAGTCCTAACCCAGTCCTAACCCAGACCTAACCCAGACCTAACCCAGACCTAACCCAGACCTAACCCAGACCTAACCCAGACCTAACCCAGTCCTAACCCAGACCGAACCCAGACCTAACCCAGACCTAACCCAGTCCTAACCCAGACCTAACCCAGTCCTAACCCAGACCTAACCCAGACCTAACCCAGTCCTAACCCAGTCCTAACCCAGACCTAACCCAGACCTAACCCAGACCTAACCCAGACCTAACCCAGACCTAACCCAGAAATAACCCAGACCTAACCCAGACCTAACCCAGTCCTAACCCAGTCCTAACCCAGTCCTAACCCAGACCTAACCCAGTCCTAACCCAGTCCTAACCCAGACCTAACCCAGTCCTAACCCAGTCCTAACCCAGACCTAACCCAGACCTAACCCAGACCTAACCAAATCCAGTACTAACCCAGACCTAACCCAGTCCTAACCCAGACCTAACCCAGTCCTAACCCAGACCTAACCCAGACCTAACCCAGTCCTAACCCAGTCCTAACCCAGACCTAACCCAGTCCTAACCCAGTCCTAACCCAGACCTAACCCAGTCCTAACCCAGTCCTAACCCAGACCTAACCCAGTCCTAACCCAGTCCTAACCCAGACCTAACCCAGACCTAACCCAGACCGAACCCAGACCTAACCCAGACCTAACCCAGTCCTAACCCAGACCTAACCCAGACCTAACCCAGTCCTAACCCAGTCCTAACCCAGACCTAACCCAGTCCTAACCCAGTCCTAACCCAGACCTAACCCAGTCCTAACCCAGTCCTAACCCAGACCTAACCCAGTCCTAACCCAGTCCTAACCCAGACCTAACCCAAACCTAACCCAGACCGAACCCAGACCTAACCCAGCCCTAACCCAGACCTAACCCAGACCTAACCAAATCCAGTACTAACCCAGACCTAACCCAGTCCTAACCCAGACCTAACCCAGTCCTAACCCAGACCTAACCCAGACCTAACCCAGTCCTAACCCAGTCCTAACCCAGACCTAACCCAGACCTAACCCAGACCGAACCCAGACCTAACCCAGACCTAACCCAGTCCTAACCCAGACCTAACCCAGACCTAACCCAGTCCTAACCCAGTCCTAACCCAGTCCTAACCCAGACCTAACCCAGTCCTAACCCAGTCCTAACCCAGACCTAACCCAGACCTAACCCAGACCTAACCAAATCCAGTACTAACCCAGACCTAACCCAGTCCTAACCCAGACCTAACCCAGTCCTAACCCAGACCTAACCCAGACCTAACCCAGACCTAACCCAGACCTAACCAAATCCAGTACTAACCCAGACCTAACCCAGTCCTAACCCAGACCTAACCCAGTCCTAACCCAGACCTAACCCAGACCTAACCCAGTCCTAACCCAGTCCTAACCCAGACCTAACCCAGACCTAACCCAGTCCTAACCCAGTCCTAACCCAGACCTAACTCAGACCTAACCCAGACCTAACCCAGACCTAACCCAGTCCTAACCCAGTCCTAACCCAGTCCTAACCCAGAAATAACCCAGACCTAACCCAGACCTAACCCAGTCCTAACCCAGTCCTAACCCAGTCCTAACCCAGACCTAACCCAGACCTAACCCAGACCTAACCCAGACCTAACCCAGTCCTAACCCAGACCGAACCCAGACCTAACCCAGACCTAACCCAGTCCTAACCCAGACCTAACCCAGTCCTAACCCAGACCTAACCCAGACCTAACCCAGTCCTAACCCAGTCCTAACCCAGACCTAACCCAGACCTAACCCAGACCTAACCCAGACCTAACCCAGACCTAACCCAGAAATAACCCAGACCTAACCCAGACCTAACCCAGTCCTAACCCAGTCCTAACCCAGTCCTAACCCAGACCTAACCCAGTCCTAACCCAGTCCTAACCCAGACCTAACCCAGACCTAACCCAGACCTAACCAAATCCAGTACTAACCCAGACCTAACCCAGTCCTAACCCAGACCTAACCCAGTCCTAACCCAGACCTAACCCAGACCTAACCCAGTCCTAACCCAGTCCTAACCCAGACCTAACCCAGTCCTAACCCAGACCTAACCCAGACCTAACCCAGTCCTAACACAGTCCTAACCCAGTCCTAACCAAGTCCTAACCCAGAACCTACCCAGTCCTAACCCAAACCTAACCCAGACCTAACCCAGACCTAACCCAGTCCTAACCCAGTCCTAACCCAGACCTAACCCAGTCCTAACCCAGACCTAACCCAGTCCTAACCCAGAAATACCCCAGACCTGACCCAGACCTAACCCAGACCTAACCCAGCCCTAACCCAGACCTAACCCAGACCTAACCCAGACCTAACCCAGAAATAACCCAGACCTAACCCAGACCTAACCCAGACCTAACCCAGACCTAACCCAGTCCTAACCCAGACCTAACCCAGTCCTAACCCAGACCTAACCCAGACCTAACCCAGACCTAACCCAGACCTAACCCAGAAATAACCCAGACCTAACCCAGACCTAACCCAGTCCTAACCCAGAAATACCCCAGACCTGACCCAGACCTAACCCAGACCTAACCCAGCCCTAACCCAGACCTAACCCAGACCTAACCCAGACCTAACCCAGAAATAACCCAGACCTAACCCAGACCTAACCCAGTCCTAACCCAGTACTAACCCAGTCCTAACCCAGACCTAACCCAGTCCTAACCCAGACCTAACCCAGACCTAACCCAGTCCTAACCTAGACCTAACCCAGTCCTAAACCAGACCTAACCCAATCCTAACCCAGTCGTAACCCAGACCTAACCCAGTCGTAACCCAGACCTAACCCAGTCGTAACCCAGACCTAACCCAGTCGTAACCCAGACCTAACCCAGTCGTAACCCAGTCCTAACCCAGTCCTAACCCAGACCTAACCCAGACCTAACCCAGACCTAACCCAGTCCTAACCCAGTCCTAACCCAGACCTAACCCAGTCCTAACCCAGACCTAACCCAGACCTAACCCAGTCCTAACCCAGACCTAACCCAGTCCTAACCCAGTCCTAACCCAGTCCTAACCCAGTCTTAAACCAGTCCTAACTCAGACCTAACCGAGACGTAACCCAGACCTTATCCAATTCAGTCCTAACACAGTCCATATTCATTTTTTTTTTTTTTTTTTTTTTTTTTTTTTTATTTCTGTTTTAGATACCGAAGGAGATCCTTGGATAGGCACCCATGCCTCAGAAGAATATATGGGTAGTTTGGGAATCTGACTCACCATACCCCACAAGTGTCTCATCCGTCTTTACTCATTCAGACACCACTCATGCCAACAAGCATCCCGGGACGCAGGCGAAACTGCTCTCCGCATTACTTCACCTAACCAATTCTAAACTAGCCCTAACGCAGTTCCAATACAGTCATTACAAAATGGGCTAGGTCTGGGCCAGTGTTGCGGGGGTTTGGGGCGCGCAGACCCCAGTCAGCAAAACGAATTCAATATGATGCTGTTCAATTTAATATGATACCGCTATTACAAAGGGGGTTAGGTCTGGGCTAGTGTAGCGGGGGTCTGGGGGGCGCAGACCCCTGTCAGCAAAACGAATTCAATATGATGCTGCTCAATTTAATTTGATACCGCTATTACAAAATGGGTTAGGTCTGGGCTGGTGTAGCGGGGGTTTGGGGGGCGCAGACCCCAGTCAGCAAAACGAATTCAATATGATGCTGTTCAATTTAATTTGATACCGCTATTACAAAATGGGTTAGGTCTGGGCTAGTGTAGCGGGGGTTTGGGGGGCGCAGACCCCAGTCAGCAAAACGAATTCAATATGATGCTGTTCAATTTAATTTGATACCGCTATTACAAAATGGGTTAGGTCTGGGCTAGTGTAGCGGGGGTTTGGGGGGCGCAGCCCCCCATTCAGCAAAACGAATTATGTACGATGCTGTTCAATTTAATATGATACCACTATTACAAAGTGGGTTAGGTCTGGGCTAGTGTAGCGGGGGTCTGGGGGGCGCAGACCCCTGTCAGCAAAACGAATTCAATATGATGCTGTTCAATTTAATTTGATACAGCTATTACAAAATGGGTTAGGTCTGGGCTAGTGTAGCGGGGGTTTGGGGGGCGCAGCCCCCCATTCAGCAAAACGAATTATGTACGATGCTGTTCAATTTAATATGATACCACTATTACAAAGTGGGTTAGGTCTGGGCTAGTATAGCGGGGGTCTGGGGGGCGCAGACCCCAGTCAGCAAAACGAATTCAATATGATGCTGTTCAATTTAATTTGATACCGCTATTACAAAATGGGTTAGGTCTGGGCTAGTGTAGCGGGGGTTTGGGGGGCGCAGCCCCCCATTCAGCAAAACGAATTTAGTACGATGCTGTTCAATTTAATATGATACCGCTATTACAAAGTGGGTTAGGTCCGGGCTAGTGTTGCGGGGGTCTGGGGCGCGCAGACCCCAGTCAGCAAAACGAATTCAATATGATGCTGTTCAATTTAATATGATACCGCTATTACAAAGGGGGTTAGGTCTGGGCTAGTGTAGCGGGGGTCTGGGGGGCGCAGACCCCTGTCAGCAAAACGAATTTAGTACGATGCTGTTCAATTTAATTTGATACCGCTATTACAAAATGGGTTAGGTCTGGGCTAGTGTAGCGGGGGTTTGGGGGGCGCAGCCCCCCATTCAGCAAAACGAATTAAGTACGATGCTGTTCAATTTAATATGATACCACTATTACAAAGTGGGTTAGGTCTGGGCTATTGTAGCGGGGGTCGGGGGGGCGCAGACCCCAGTCAGCAAAACGAATTCAATATGATGCTGTTCAATTTAGTTTGATACCGCTATTACAAAATGGGTTAGGTCTGGGCTAGTGTAGCGGGGGTTTGGGGGGCGCAGCCCCCCATTCAGCAAAACGAATTTAGTACGATGCTGTTCAATTTAATGTGATACCGCTATTACAAAGTGGGTTAGGTCCGGGCTAGTGTTGCGGGGGTCTGGGGCGCGCAGACCCCAGTCAGCAAAACGAATTCAATATGATGCTGTTCAATTTAATATGATACCGCTATTACAAAGGGGGTTAGGTCTGGGCTAGTGTAGCGGGGGTCTGGGGGGCGCAGACCCCTGTCAGCAAAACGAATTTAGTACGATGCTGTTCAATTTAATTTGATACCGCTATTACAAAATGGGTTAGGTCTGGGCTAGTGTAGCGGGGGTTTGGGGGGCGCAGCCCCCCATTCAGCAAAACGAATTAAGTACGATGCTGTTCAATTTAATATGATACCACTATTACAAAGTGGGTTAGGTCTGGGCTATTGTAGCGGGGGTCTGGGGGGCGCAGACCCCAGTCAGCAAAACGAATTCAATATGATGCTGTTCAATTTAATTTGATACCGCTATTACAAAATGGGTTAGGTCTGGGCTAGTGTAGCGGGGGTTTGGGGGGCGCAGCCCCCCATTCAGCAAAACGAATTTAGTACGATGCTGTTCAATTTAATATGATACCGCTATTACAAAGTGGGTTAGGTCCGGGCTAGTGTTGCGGGGGTCTGGGGGGCGCAGCCCCCCAGTCAGCAAAACGAATTTAGTACGATGCTGTTCAATTTAATTTGATACCGCTATTACAAAATGGGTTAGGTCTGGGCTAGTGTAGCGGGGGTTTGGGGGGCGCAGCCCCCCATTCAGCAAAACGAATTAAGTACGATGCTGTTCAATTTAATATGATACCACTATTACAAAGTGGGTTTGGTCTGGGCTAGTGTAGCGGGGGTCTGGGGGGCGCAGACCCCAGTCAGCAAAACGAATTCAATATGATGCTGTTCAACCCCTCGGGAATTTTTAATTTCTGTTTTATTCACCGTAATGCTCATGGAACGTACTTTCATATTCTTGTTTTTTGCTTCACGAAAATTTTTGTACACTAATTACTTTTTAATAGGAAAACGTGCAACGGCAAACTCCTTCCTAGGGTCACTGGGAAGATGACATTGACAAAATATGTTAAGATCAGCCGCCCCTATGCGTAAAGTATGTCGTTTTTCCATTTTTTCGATCCGGAGCGACACCAACATTGTGTTGCAATTTTAAACTGCGCGGTTAAACGGCGGGCCAAACAGTCGGTGGTTTATGCAACAGCAACCATCAAACTAGTAGGAGAATACACGCCCGTGATAGTATAGGAGATTCCCACTGTCCCTATCTTTTTTTTTATCTCGGACATATATATACCGGCTTATCGTCAATAACTCGAAAACCAGCACGTTAAGGCCAATTTTCGTCTATACGATTCTTATGCAGTTTTAGATTCTCTACACGGTCCACTGATCGTTTTATTTTTTTGTCGAATTTTGAGAATTTTTTTTTTTTTTTCTCGAAAACGAGCTCGACGACCTGCACTTTTGACGACGCCATCGTGTTCCCCGGATTTTTTCCTGCAAGATAGCGTGTCTATTTTTTGTCCTACGACGATTTTTGACGCCGGAGCGGTGTTTCGGAGCAGAGCGGACTTAGAAACTTTCGCGCGTCGACCGCCGGACCGATCGCTCCAGGCTGTTTTTCGTCAATAACTCGAAAACGAGCACGGTAACGCTCGTTTTCGCCCGTACGATACTTGTACCGTTTACCGATGGCTACCTGGTAGATGGTTTTTTTTTTTTTTATCTCGAATTTTGAGAGCTTTTTTAATTTTTTCCACAAAAACGAGCACGTGAACGCCAATTTTCGTCTATACGATTCTTATGCAGTTTTATATTCTCTACACGGTCCACTGATCGTTTTATTTTTTTGTCGAATTTTGAGAATTTTTTTTTTTTTTTCTCGAAAACGAGCTCGACGACCTGCACTTTTGACGACGCCATCGTGTTCCCCGGATTTTTTCCTGCAAGATAGCGTGTCTATTTTTTGTCCTACGACGATTTTTGACGCCGGAGCGGTGTTTCGGAGCAGAGCGGACTTAGAAACTTTCGCGCGTCGACCGCCGGACCGATCGCTCCAGGCTGTTTTTCGTCAATAACTCGAAAACGAGCACGGTAACGCTCGTTTTCGCCCGTACGATACTTGTACCGTTTACCGTTGGCTACCTGGTAGATGGTTTTTTTTTTTTTTATCTCGAATTTTGAGAGCTTTTTTAACTTTTTTCTCAAAAACGAGCACGTGAACGCCAATTTTGGTCTATACGATTCTTATGCAGTTTTAGATTCTCTACACGGTCCACTGATCGTTTTATTTTTTTGTCGAATTTTGAGAATTTTTTTTTTTTTTTCTCGAAAACGAGCTCGACGACCTGCACTTTTGACGACGCCATCGTGTTCCCCGGATTTTTTCCTGCAAGATAGGGTGGCGATTTTTTGTCCTACGACGATTTTTGACGCCGGAGCGATGATTCGGAGCAGAGCGGACTTAGAAACTTTCGCGCGTCGACCGCCGGACCGATCGCTCCAGGCTGTTTTTCGTCAATAACTCGAAAACGAGCACGGTAACGCTCGTTTTCGCCCGTACGATACTTGTACCGTTTACCGTTGGCTACCTGGTAGACGGTTTTTTTTTTTTTTATCTCGAAGTTTGAGAGCTTTTTTAATTTTTTCCACAAAAACGAGCACGTGAACGCCAATTTTCGTCTATACGATTCTTATGCAGTTTTATATTCTCTACACGGTCCACTGATCGTTTTATTTTTTTGTCGAATTTTGAGAATTTTTTTTTTTTTTTCTCGAAAACGAGCTCGACGACCTGCACTTTTGACGACGCCATCGTGTTCCCCGGATTTTTTCCTGCAAGATAGGGTGGCGATTTTTTGTCCTACGACGATTTTTGACGCCGGAGCGATGATTCGGAGCAGAGCGGACTTAGAAACTTTCGCGCGTCGACCGCCGGACCGATCGCTCCAGGCTGTTTTTCGTCAATAACTCGAAAACGAGCACGGTAACGCTCGTTTTCGCCCGTACGATACTTGTACCGTTTACCGTTGGCTACCTGGTAGACGGTTTTTTTTTTTTTTATCTCGAAGTTTGAGAGCTTTTTTAATTTTTTCCACAAAAACGAGCACGTGAACGCCAATTTTCGTCTATACGATTCTTATGCAGTTTTATATTCTCTACACGGTCCACTGATCGTTTTATTTTTTTGTCGAATTTTGAGAATTTTTTTTTTTTTTTCTCGAAAACGAGCTCGACGACCTGCACTTTTGACGACGCCATCGTGTTCCCCGGATTTTTTCCTGCAAGATAGCGTGTCTATTTTTTGTCCTACGACGATTTTTGACGCCGGAGCGGTGTTTCGGAGCAGAGCGGACTTAGAAACTTTCGCGCGTCGACCGCCGGACCGATCGCTCCAGGCTGTTTTTCGTCAATAACTCGAAAACGAGCACGGTAACGCTCGTTTTCGCCCGTACGATACTTGTACCGTTTACCGTTGGCTACCTGGTAGATGGTTTTTTTTTTTTTTATCTCGAATTTTGAGAGCTTTTTTAACTTTTTTCTCAAAAACGAGCACGTGAACGCCAATTTTGGTCTATACGATTCTTATGCAGTTTTAGATTCTCTACACGGTCCACTGATCGTTTTATTTTTTTGTCGAGTTTTGAGAATTTTTTTTTTTTTTTCTCGAAAACTAGCTCGACGACCTGCACTTTTGACGACGCCATCGTGTTCCCCGGATTTTTTCCTGCAAGATAGGGTGGCGATTTTTTGTCCTACGACGATTTTTGACGCCGGAGCGGTGTTTCGGAGCAGAGCGGACTTAGAAACTTTCGCGCGTCGACCGCCGGACCGATCGCTCCAGGCTGTTTTTCGTCAATAACTCGAAAACGAGCACGGTAACGCTCGTTTTCGCCCGTACGATACTTGTACCGTTTACCGTTGGCTACCTGGTAGACGGTTTTTTTTTTTTTTATCTCGAAGTTTGAGAGCTTTTTTAATTTTTTCCACAAAAACGAGCACGTGAACGCCAATTTTCGTCTATACGATTCTTATGCAGTTTTATATTCTCTACACGGTCCACTGATCGTTTTATTTTTTTGTCGAATTTTGAGAATTTTGTTTTTTTTTTCTCGAAAACGAGCTCGACGACCTGCACTTTTGACGACGCCATCGTGTTCCCCGGATTTTTTCCTGCAAGATAGCGTGTCTATTTTTTGTCCTACGACGATTTTTGACGCCGGAGCGGTGTTTCGGAGCAGAGCGGACTTAGAAACTTTCGCGCGTCGACCGCCGGACCGATCGCTCCAGGCTGTTTTTCGTCAATAACTCGAAAACGAGCACGGTAACGCTCGTTTTCGCCCGTACGATACTTGTACCGTTTACCGTTGGCTACCTGGTAGATGGTTTTTTTTTTTTTTATCTCGAATTTTGAGAGCTTTTTTAATTTTTTCCACAAAAACGAGCACGTGAACGCCAATTTTCGTCTATACGATTCTTATGCAGTTTTATATTCTCTACACGGTCCACTGATCGTTTTATTTTTTTGTCGAATTTTGAGAATTTTTTTTTTTTTTTCTCGAAAACGAGCTCGACGACCTGCACTTTTGACGACGCCATCGTGTTCCCCGGATTTTTTCCTGCAAGATAGCGTGTCTATTTTTTGTCCTACGACGATTTTTGACGCCGGAGCGGTGTTTCGGAGCAGAGCGGACTTAGAAACTTTCGCGCGTCGACCGCCGGACCGATCGCTCCAGGCTGTTTTTCGTCAATAACTCGAAAACGAGCACGGTAACGCTCGTTTTCGCCCGTACGATACTTGTACCGTTTACCGTTGGCTACCTGGTAGATGGTTTTTTTTTTTTTTATCTCGAATTTTGAGAGCTTTTTTAACTTTTTTCTCAAAAACGAGCACGTGAACGCCAATTTTGGTCTATACGATTCTTATGCAGTTTTATATTCTCTACACGGTCCACTGATCGTTTTATTTTTTTGTCGAATTTTGAGAATTTTTTTTTTTTTTTCTCGAAAACGAGCTCGACGACCTGCACTTTTGACGACGCCATCGTGTTCCCCGGATTTTTTCCTGCAAGATAGGGTGGCGATTTTTTGTCCTACGACGATTTTTGACGCCGGAGCGATGATTCGGAGCAGAGCGGACTTAGAAACTTTCGCGCGTCGACCGCCGGACCGATCGCTCCAGGCTGTTTTTCGTCAATAACTCGAAAACGAGCACGGTAACGCTCGTTTTCGCCCGTACGATACTTGTACCGTTTACCGTTGGCTACCTGGTAGACGGTTTTTTTTTTTTTTATCTCGAAGTTTGAGAGCTTTTTTAATTTTTTCCACAAAAACGAGCACGTGAACGCCAATTTTCGTCTATACGATTCTTATGCAGTTTTATATTCTCTACACGGTCCACTGATCGTTTTATTTTTTTGTCGAATTTTGAGAATTTTTTTTTTTTTTTCTCGAAAACGAGCTCGACGACCTGCACTTTTGACGACGCCATCGTGTTCCCCGGATTTTTTCCTGCAAGATAGCGTGTCTATTTTTTGTCCTACGACGATTTTTGACGCCGGAGCGGTGTTTCGGAGCAGAGCGGACTTAGAAACTTTCGCGCGTCGACCGCCGGACCGATCGCTCCAGGCTGTTTTTCGTCAATAACTCGAAAACGAGCACGGTAACGCTCGTTTTCGCCCGTACGATACTTGTACCGTTTACCGTTGGCTACCTGGTAGATGGTTTTTTTTTTTTTTATCTCGAATTTTGAGAGCTTTTTTAACTTTTTTCTCAAAAACGAGCACGTGAACGCCAATTTTGGTCTATACGATTCTTATGCAGTTTTAGATTCTCTACACGGTCCACTGATCGTTTTATTTTTTTGTCGAGTTTTGAGAATTTTTTTTTTTTTTTCTCGAAAACTAGCTCGACGACCTGCACTTTTGACGACGCCATCGTGTTCCCCGGATTTTTTCCTGCAAGATAGGGTGGCGATTTTTTGTCCTACGACGATTTTTGACGCCGGAGCGGTGTTTCGGAGCAGAGCGGACTTAGAAACTTTCGCGCGTCGACCGCCGGACCGATCGCTCCAGGCTGTTTTTCGTCAATAACTCGAAAACGAGCACGGTAACGCTCGTTTTCGCCCGTACGATACTTGTACCGTTTACCGTTGGCTACCTGGTAGACGGTTTTTTTTTTTTTTATCTCGAAGTTTGAGAGCTTTTTTAATTTTTTCCACAAAAACGAGCACGTGAACGCCAATTTTCGTCTATACGATTCTTATGCAGTTTTATATTCTCTACACGGTCCACTGATCGTTTTATTTTTTTGTCGAATTTTGAGAATTTTGTTTTTTTTTTCTCGAAAACGAGCTCGACGACCTGCACTTTTGACGACGCCATCGTGTTCCCCGGATTTTTTCCTGCAAGATAGCGTGTCTATTTTTTGTCCTACGACGATTTTTGACGCCGGAGCGGTGTTTCGGAGCAGAGCGGACTTAGAAACTTTCGCGCGTCGACCGCCGGACCGATCGCTCCAGGCTGTTTTTCGTCAATAACTCGAAAACGAGCACGGTAACGCTCGTTTTCGCCCGTACGATACTTGTACCGTTTACCGTTGGCTACCTGGTAGATGGTTTTTTTTTTTTTTATCTCGAATTTTGAGAGCTTTTTTAACTTTTTTCTCAAAAACGAGCACGTGAACGCCAATTTTGGTCTATACGATTCTTATGCAGTTTTATATTCTCTACACGGTCCACTGATCGTTTTATTTTTTTGTCGAATTTTGAGAATTTTTTTTTTTTTTTCTCGAAAACGAGCTCGACGACCTGCACTTTTGACGACGCCATCGTGTTCCCCGGATTTTTTCCTGCAAGATAGGGTGGCGATTTTTTGTCCTACGACGATTTTTGACGCCGGAGCGATGATTCGGAGCAGAGCGGACTTAGAAACTTTCGCGCGTCGACCGCCGGACCGATCGCTCCAGGCTGTTTTTCGTCAATAACTCGAAAACGAGCACGGTAACGCTCGTTTTCGCCCGTACGATACTTGTACCGTTTACCGTTGGCTACCTGGTAGACGGTTTTTTTTTTTTTTATCTCGAAGTTTGAGAGCTTTTTTAATTTTTTCCACAAAAACGAGCACGTGAACGCCAATTTTCGTCTATACGATTCTTATGCAGTTTTATATTCTCTACACGGTCCACTGATCGTTTTATTTTTTTGTCGAATTTTGAGAATTTTTTTTTTTTTTTCTCGAAAACGAGCTCGACGACCTGCACTTTTGACGACGCCATCGTGTTCCCCGGATTTTTTCCTGCAAGATAGCGTGTCTATTTTTTGTCCTACGACGATTTTTGACGCCGGAGCGGTGTTTCGGAGCAAAGCGGACTTAGAAACTTTCGCGCGTCGACCGCCGGACCGATCGCTCCAGGCTGTTTTTCGTCAATAACTCGAAAACGAGCACGGTAACGCTCGTTTTCGCCCGTACGATACTTGTACCGTTTACCGTTGGCTACCTGGTAGATGGTTTTTTTTTTTTTATCTCGAATTTTGAGAGCTTTTTTAACTTTTTTCTCAAAAACGAGCACGTGAACGCCAATTTTGGTCTATACGATTCTTATGCAGTTTTAGATTCTCTACACGGTCCACTGATCGTTTTATTTTTTTGTCGAGTTTTGAGAATTTTTTTTTTTTTTTCTCGAAAACTAGCTCGACGACCTGCACTTTTGACGACGCCATCGTGTTCCCCGGATTTTTTCCTGCAAGATAGCGTGTCTATTTTTTGTCCTACGACGATTTTTGACGCCGGAGCGGTGTTTCGGAGCAGAGCGGACTTAGAAACTTTCGCGCGTCGACCGCCGGACCGATCGCTCCAGGCTGTTTTTCGTCAATAACTCGAAAACGAGCACGGTAACGCTCGTTTTCGCCCGTACGATACTTGTACCGTTTACCGTTGGCTACCTGGTAGATGGTTTTTTTTTTTTTTATCTCGAATTTTGAGAGCTTTTTTAACTTTTTTCTCAAAAACGAGCACGTGAACGCCAATTTTGGTCTATACGATTCTTATGCAGTTTTATATTCTCTACACGGTCCACTGATCGTTTTATTTTTTTGTCGAATTTTGAGAATTTTTTTTTTTTTTTCTCGAAAACGAGCTCGACGACCTGCACTTTTGACGACGCCATCGTGTTCCCCGGATTTTTTCCTGCAAGATAGGGTGGCGATTTTTTGTCCTACGACGATTTTTGACGCCGGAGCGATGATTCGGAGCAGAGCGGACTTAGAAACTTTCGCGCGTCGACCGCCGGACCGATCGCTCCAGGCTGTTTTTCGTCAATAACTCGAAAACGAGCACGGTAACGCTCGTTTTCGCCCGTACGATACTTGTACCGTTTACCGTTGGCTACCTGGTAGACGGTTTTTTTTTTTTTTATCTCGAAGTTTGAGAGCTTTTTTAATTTTTTCCACAAAAACGAGCACGTGAACGCCAATTTTCGTCTATACGATTCTTATGCAGTTTTATATTCTCTACACGGTCCACTGATCGTTTTATTTTTTTGTCGAATTTTGAGAATTTTTTTTTTTTTTTCTCGAAAACGAGCTCGACGACCTGCACTTTTGACGACGCCATCGTGTTCCCCGGATTTTTTCCTGCAAGATAGCGTGTCTATTTTTTGTCCTACGACGATTTTTGACGCCGGAGCGGTGTTTCGGAGCAGAGCGGACTTAGAAACTTTCGCGCGTCGACCGCCGGACCGATCGCTCCAGGCTGTTTTTCGTCAATAACTCGAAAACGAGCACGGTAACGCTCGTTTTCGCCCGTACGATACTTGTACCGTTTACCGTTGGCTACCTGGTAGATGGTTTTTTTTTTTTTTATCTCGAATTTTGAGAGCTTTTTTAACTTTTTTCTCAAAAACGAGCACGTGAACGCCAATTTTGGTCTATACGATTCTTATGCAGTTTTAGATTCTCTACACGGTCCACTGATCGTTTTATTTTTTTGTCGAGTTTTGAGAATTTTTTTTTTTTTTTCTCGAAAACTAGCTCGACGACCTGCACTTTTGACGACGCCATCGTGTTCCCCGGATTTTTTCCTGCAAGATAGGGTGGCGATTTTTTGTCCTACGACGATTTTTGACGCCGGAGCGGTGTTTCGGAGCAGAGCGGACTTAGAAACTTTCGCGCGTCGACCGCCGGACCGATCGCTCCAGGCTGTTTTTCGTCAATAACTCGAAAACGAGCACGGTAACGCTCGTTTTCGCCCGTACGATACTTGTACCGTTTACCGTTGGCTACCTGGTAGACGGTTTTTTTTTTTTTTATCTCGAAGTTTGAGAGCTTTTTTAATTTTTTCCACAAAAACGAGCACGTGAACGCCAATTTTCGTCTATACGATTCTTATGCAGTTTTATATTCTCTACACGGTCCACTGATCGTTTTATTTTTTTGTCGAATTTTGAGAATTTTGTTTTTTTTTTCTCGAAAACGAGCTCGACGACCTGCACTTTTGACGACGCCATCGTGTTCCCCGGATTTTTTCCTGCAAGATAGCGTGTCTATTTTTTGTCCTACGACGATTTTTGACGCCGGAGCGGTGTTTCGGAGCAGAGCGGACTTAGAAACTTTCGCGCGTCGACCGCCGGACCGATCGCTCCAGGCTGTTTTTCGTCAATAACTCGAAAACGAGCACGGTAACGCTCGTTTTCGCCCGTACGATACTTGTACCGTTTACCGTTGGCTACCTGGTAGATGGTTTTTTTTTTTTTTATCTCGAATTTTGAGAGCTTTTTTAACTTTTTTCTCAAAAACGAGCACGTGAACGCCAATTTTGGTCTATACGATTCTTATGCAGTTTTAGATTCTCTACACGGTCCACTGATCGTTTTATTTTTTTGTCGAATTTTGAGAATTTTTTTTTTTTTTTCTCGAAAACGAGCTCGACGACCTGCACTTTTGACGACGCCATCGTGTTCCCCGGATTTTTTCCTGCAAGATAGGGTGGCGATTTTTTGTCCTACGACGATTTTTGACGCCGGAGCGATGATTCGGAGCAGAGCGGACTTAGAAACTTTCGCGCGTCGACCGCCGGACCGATCGCTCCAGGCTGTTTTTCGTCAATAACTCGAAAACGAGCACGGTAACGCTCGTTTTCGCCCGTACGATACTTGTACCGTTTACCGTTGGCTACCTGGTAGACGGTTTTTTTTTTTTTTATCTCGAAGTTTGAGAGCTTTTTTAATTTTTTCCACAAAAACGAGCACGTGAACGCCAATTTTCGTCTATACGATTCTTATGCAGTTTTATATTCTCTACACGGTCCACTGATCGTTTTATTTTTTTGTCGAATTTTGAGAATTTTTTTTTTTTTTTCTCGAAAACGAGCTCGACGACCTGCACTTTTGACGACGCCATCGTGTTCCCCGGATTTTTTCCTGCAAGATAGGGTGGCGATTTTTTGTCCTACGACGATTTTTGACGCCGGAGCGATGATTCGGAGCAGAGCGGACTTAGAAACTTTCGCGCGTCGACCGCCGGACCGATCGCTCCAGGCTGTTTTTCGTCAATAACTCGAAAACGAGCACGGTAACGCTCGTTTTCGCCCGTACGATACTTGTACCGTTTACCGTTGGCTACCTGGTAGACGGTTTTTTTTTTTTTTATCTCGAAGTTTGAGAGCTTTTTTAATTTTTTCCACAAAAACGAGCACGTGAACGCCAATTTTCGTCTATACGATTCTTATGCAGTTTTATATTCTCTACACGGTCCACTGATCGTTTTATTTTTTTGTCGAATTTTGAGAATTTTTTTTTTTTTTTCTCGAAAACGAGCTCGACGACCTGCACTTTTGACGACGCCATCGTGTTCCCCGGATTTTTTCCTGCAAGATAGCGTGTCTATTTTTTGTCCTACGACGATTTTTGACGCCGGAGCGGTGTTTCGGAGCAGAGCGGACTTAGAAACTTTCGCGCGTCGACCGCCGGACCGATCGCTCCAGGCTGTTTTTCGTCAATAACTCGAAAACGAGCACGGTAACGCTCGTTTTCGCCCGTACGATACTTGTACCGTTTACCGTTGGCTACCTGGTAGATGGTTTTTTTTTTTTTTATCTCGAATTTTGAGAGCTTTTTTAACTTTTTTCTCAAAAACGAGCACGTGAACGCCAATTTTGGTCTATACGATTCTTATGCAGTTTTAGATTCTCTACACGGTCCACTGATCGTTTTATTTTTTTGTCGAGTTTTGAGAATTTTTTTTTTTTTTTCTCGAAAACTAGCTCGACGACCTGCACTTTTGACGACGCCATCGTGTTCCCCGGATTTTTTCCTGCAAGATAGGGTGGCGATTTTTTGTCCTACGACGATTTTTGACGCCGGAGCGGTGTTTCGGAGCAGAGCGGACTTAGAAACTTTCGCGCGTCGACCGCCGGACCGATCGCTCCAGGCTGTTTTTCGTCAATAACTCGAAAACGAGCACGGTAACGCTCGTTTTCGCCCGTACGATACTTGTACCGTTTACCGTTGGCTACCTGGTAGACGGTTTTTTTTTTTTTTATCTCGAAGTTTGAGAGCTTTTTTAATTTTTTCCACAAAAACGAGCACGTGAACGCCAATTTTCGTCTATACGATTCTTATGCAGTTTTATATTCTCTACACGGTCCACTGATCGTTTTATTTTTTTGTCGAATTTTGAGAATTTTTTTTTTTTTTTCTCGAAAACGAGCTCGACGACCTGCACTTTTGACGACGCCATCGTGTTCCCCGGATTTTTTCCTGCAAGATAGCGTGTCTATTTTTTGTCCTACGACGATTTTTGACGCCGGAGCGGTGTTTCGGAGCAGAGCGGACTTAGAAACTTTCGCGCGTCGACCGCCGGACCGATCGCTCCAGGCTGTTTTTCGTCAATAACTCGAAAACGAGCACGGTAACGCTCGTTTTCGCCCGTACGATACTTGTACCGTTTACCGTTGGCTACCTGGTAGATGGTTTTTTTTTTTTTTATCTCGAATTTTGAGAGCTTTTTTAATTTTTTCCACAAAAACGAGCACGTGAACGCCAATTTTCGTCTATACGATTCTTATGCAGTTTTATATTCTCTACACGGTCCACTGATCGTTTTATTTTTTTGTCGAATTTTGAGAATTTTTTTTTTTTTTTCTCGAAAACGAGCTCGACGACCTGCACTTTTGACGACGCCATCGTGTTCCCCGGATTTTTTCCTGCAAGATAGCGTGTCTATTTTTTGTCCTACGACGATTTTTGACGCCGGAGCGGTGTTTCGGAGCAGAGCGGACTTAGAAACTTTCGCGCGTCGACCGCCGGACCGATCGCTCCAGGCTGTTTTTCGTCAATAACTCGAAAACGAGCACGGTAACGCTCGTTTTCGCCCGTACGATACTTGTACCGTTTACCGTTGGCTACCTGGTAGATGGTTTTTTTTTTTTTTATCTCGAATTTTGAGAGCTTTTTTAACTTTTTTCTCAAAAACGAGCACGTGAACGCCAATTTTGGTCTATACGATTCTTATGCAGTTTTATATTCTCTACACGGTCCACTGATCGTTTTATTTTTTTGTCGAATTTTGAGAATTTTTTTTTTTTTTTCTCGAAAACGAGCTCGACGACCTGCACTTTTGACGACGCCATCGTGTTCCCCGGATTTTTTCCTGCAAGATAGGGTGGCGATTTTTTGTCCTACGACGATTTTTGACGCCGGAGCGATGATTCGGAGCAGAGCGGACTTAGAAACTTTCGCGCGTCGACCGCCGGACCGATCGCTCCAGGCTGTTTTTCGTCAATAACTCGAAAACGAGCACGGTAACGCTCGTTTTCGCCCGTACGATACTTGTACCGTTTACCGTTGGCTACCTGGTAGACGGTTTTTTTTTTTTTTATCTCGAAGTTTGAGAGCTTTTTTAATTTTTTCCACAAAAACGAGCACGTGAACGCCAATTTTCGTCTATACGATTCTTATGCAGTTTTATATTCTCTACACGGTCCACTGATCGTTTTATTTTTTTGTCGAATTTTGAGAATTTTTTTTTTTTTTTCTCGAAAACGAGCTCGACGACCTGCACTTTTGACGACGCCATCGTGTTCCCCGGATTTTTTCCTGCAAGATAGCGTGTCTATTTTTTGTCCTACGACGATTTTTGACGCCGGAGCGGTGTTTCGGAGCAAAGCGGACTTAGAAACTTTCGCGCGTCGACCGCCGGACCGATCGCTCCAGGCTGTTTTTCGTCAATAACTCGAAAACGAGCACGGTAACGCTCGTTTTCGCCCGTACGATACTTGTACCGTTTACCGTTGGCTACCTGGTAGATGGTTTTTTTTTTTTTATCTCGAATTTTGAGAGCTTTTTTAACTTTTTTCTCAAAAACGAGCACGTGAACGCCAATTTTGGTCTATACGATTCTTATGCAGTTTTAGATTCTCTACACGGTCCACTGATCGTTTTATTTTTTTGTCGAGTTTTGAGAATTTTTTTTTTTTTTTCTCGAAAACTAGCTCGACGACCTGCACTTTTGACGACGCCATCGTGTTCCCCGGATTTTTTCCTGCAAGATAGGCTGGCGATTTTTTGTCCTACTCCCATATTCGTGTCTTTTTGCTTAACGAAATCTTCTATATACTAATAACTTTTTAATAAAAAAACGTGCGACGGCAAAATCCGTCTTAGAGTCACTGGGGTGGTGACATGACAAAATATGTTAAGATCAGCCGCCCCTATGCGTAAAGTATGTCGTTTTTCCATTTTTTCACCCCGGAGCGACACCAACATTGTGTTGCAATTTTAAACCGCGCGGTTAAACGGCGGGCCAAACAGTCGGTGGTTTATGCAACAGCAACCATCAAACTAGTAGGAGAATACACGCCCGTGATAGTATAGGAGATTCCCACTGTCCCTATCTTTTTTTTTATCTCGGACATATATATACCGGCTTATCGTCAATAACTCGAAAACCAGCACGTTAAGGCCAATTTTGGTCTATACGATTCTTATGCAGTTTTAGATTCTCTACACGGTCCAATGATCGTTTTATTTTTTTGTCGAATTTTGAGAATTTTTTTTTTTTTTTCTCGAAAACGAGCTCGACGACCTGCACTTTTGACGACGCCATCGTGTTCCCCGGATTTTTTCCTGCAAGATAGGGTGGCGATTTTTTGTCCTACGACGATTTTTGACGCCGGAGCGATGATTCGGAGCAGAGCGGACTTAGAAACTTTCGCGCGTCGACCGCCGGACCGATCGCTCCAGGCTGTTTTTCGTCAATAACTCGAAAACGAGCACGGTAACGCTCGTTTTCGCCCGTACGATACTTGTACCGTTTACCGTTGGCTACCTGGTAGACGGTTTTTTTTTTTTTTATCTCGAAGTTTGAGAGCTTTTTTAATTTTTTCCACAAAAACGAGCACGTGAACGCCAATTTTCGTCTATACGATTCTTATGCAGTTTTATATTCTCTACACGGTCCACTGATCGTTTTATTTTTTTGTCGAATTTTGAGAATTTTTTTTTTTTTTTCTCGAAAACGAGCTCGACGACCTGCACTTTTGACGACGCCATCGTGTTCCCCGGATTTTTTCCTGCAAGATAGCGTGTCTATTTTTTGTCCTACGACGATTTTTGACGCCGGAGCGGTGTTTCGGAGCAGAGCGGACTTAGAAACTTTCGCGCGTCGACCGCCGGACCGATCGCTCCAGGCTGTTTTTCGTCAATAACTCGAAAACGAGCACGGTAACGCTCGTTTTCGCCCGTACGATACTTGTACCGTTTACCGTTGGCTACCTGGTAGATGGTTTTTTTTTTTTTTATCTCGAATTTTGAGAGCTTTTTTAACTTTTTTCTCAAAAACGAGCACGTGAACGCCAATTTTGGTCTATACGATTCTTATGCAGTTTTATATTCTCTACACGGTCCACTGATCGTTTTATTTTTTTGTCGAATTTTGAGAATTTTTTTTTTTTTTTCTCGAAAACGAGCTCGACGACCTGCACTTTTGACGACGCCATCGTGTTCCCCGGATTTTTTCCTGCAAGATAGCGTGTCTATTTTTTGTCCTACGACGATTTTTGACGCCGGAGCGGTGTTTCGGAGCAGAGCGGACTTAGAAACTTTCGCGCGTCGACCGCCGGACCGATCGCTCCAGGCTGTTTTTCGTCAATAACTCGAAAACGAGCACGGTAACGCTCGTTTTCGCCCGTACGATACTTGTACCGTTTACCGTTGGCTACCTGGTAGATGGTTTTTTTTTTTTTTATCTCGAATTTTGAGAGCTTTTTTAACTTTTTTCTCAAAAACGAGCACGTGAACGCCAATTTTGGTCTATACGATTCTTATGCAGTTTTATATTCTCTACACGGTCCACTGATCGTTTTATTTTTTTGTCGAATTTTGAGAATTTTTTTTTTTTTTTCTCGAAAACGAGCTCGACGACCTGCACTTTTGACGACGCCATCGTGTTCCCCGGATTTTTTCCTGCAAGATAGGGTGGCGATTTTTTGTCCTACGACGATTTTTGACGCCGGAGCGATGATTCGGAGCAGAGCGGACTTAGAAACTTTCGCGCGTCGACCGCCGGACCGATCGCTCCAGGCTGTTTTTCGTCAATAACTCGAAAACGAGCACGGTAACGCTCGTTTTCGCCCGTACGATACTTGTACCGTTTACCGTTGGCTACCTGGTAGACGGTTTTTTTTTTTTTTATCTCGAAGTTTGAGAGCTTTTTTAATTTTTTCCACAAAAACGAGCACGTGAACGCCAATTTTCGTCTATACGATTCTTATGCAGTTTTATATTCTCTACACGGTCCACTGATCGTTTTATTTTTTTGTCGAATTTTGAGAATTTTTTTTTTTTTTTCTCGAAAACGAGCTCGACGACCTGCACTTTTGACGACGCCATCGTGTTCCCCGGATTTTTTCCTGCAAGATAGCGTGTCGATTTTTTGTCCTAGCTCAATTATTAAGGAAGTTACGGTTTCTTGATTTTTCGGTATGTTCGAACTGGTCTTTTAGGCGGGCGCTCGGTCGCGCGGTGCTTTCGCATCGACCGACGTACCGATCGGCGGCGACGGTTTTTCGTCTATATCTCGAAAACTAGTACGCTAACACATATTTTGACCTATATGATATTTGTTCAGTGTAATTTTTTCTATCTGGTAGGCTGGTTTTTTTTTTTTTATCTCGAATTTTTTGAACGTTTTTGTTTTTTTCTCGAAAACTAGCGCGACGACCGATATTTTTAACTACGGTTTTGAATTCGTCTAATTTTTGCCTACAAGATAGCGTGTCGAGTTTTTGTCCTGCGACGATTTTGACCATTTTTTCATTTTTTTCTCGAAAACGAGCACGGCAATCTATATTTTTAACGACGGCATCGTGTTCCCCTGCTTTTTTCCTACAAGATAGCGTTTTTTTTTTTTGCCCTAGCTCAATTATTAAGGAAATTACAGGTGTTGGTTTTC
>NW_027488460.1:42500-51863 GCF_051014445.1 Colletes latitarsis | reverse complement strand
GAACGCCAATTTTCGTCTATACGATTCTTATGCAGTTTTATATTCTCTACACGGTCCACTGATCGTTTTATTTTTTTGTCGAATTTTCAGAATTTTTTTTTTTTTTTCTCGAAAACGAGCTCGACGACCTGCACTTTTGACGACGCCATCGTGTTCCCCGGATTTTTTCCTGCAAGATAGCGTGTCTATTTTTTGTCCTACGACGATTTTTGACGCCGGAGCGATGATTCGGAGCAGAGCGGACTTAGAAACTTTCGCGCGTCGACCGCCGGAGCGATCGCTCCAGGCTGTTTTTCGTCAATAACTCGAAAACGAGCACGGTAACGCTCATTTTCGCCCGTACGATACTTGTACCGTTTACCGTTGGCTACCTGGTAGATGGTTTTTTTTTTTTTTATCTCGAAGTTTGAGAGCTTTTTTAATTTTTTCAACAAAAACGAGCACGTGAACGCCAATTTTCGTCTATACGATTCTTATGCAGTTTTATATTCTCTACACGGTCCACTGATCGTTTTATTTTTTTGTCGAATTTTGAGAATTTTTTTTTTTTTTTCTCGAAAACGAGCTCGACGACCTGCACTTTTGACGACGCCATCGTGTTCCCCGGATTTTTTCCTGCAAGATAGGGTGGCGATTTTTTGTCCTACGACGATTTTTGACGCCGGAGCGATGATTCGGAGCAGAGCGGACTTAGAAACTTTCGCGCGTCGACCGCCGGACCGATCGCTCCAGGCTGTTTTTCGTCAATAACTCGAAAACGAGCACGGTAACGCTCGTTTTCGCCCGTACGATACTTGTACCGTTTACCGTTGGCTACCTGGTAGACGGTTTTTTTTTTTTTTATCTCGAAGTTTGAGAGCTTTTTTAATTTTTTCCACAAAAACGAGCACGTGAACGCCAATTTTCGTCTATACGATTCTTATGCAGTTTTATATTGTCTACACGGTCCACTGATCGTTTTATTTTTTTGTCGAATTTTGAGAATTTTTTTTTTTTTTTCTCGAAAACGAGCTCGACGACCTGCACTTTTGACGACGCCATCGTGTTCCCCGGATTTTTTCCTGCAAGATAGCGTGTCTATTTTTTGTCCTACGACGATTTTTGACGCCGGAGCGGTGTTTCGGAGCAGAGCGGACTTAGAAACTTTAGCGCGTCGACCGCCGGAGCGATCGCTCCAGGCTGTTTTTCGTCAATAACTCGAAAACGAGCACGGTAACGCTCATTTTCGCCCGTACGATACTTGTACCGTTTACCGTTGGCTACCTGGTAGATGGTTCTTTTTTTTTTTATCTCGAAGTTTGAGAGCTTTTTTAATTTTTTCCACAAAAACGAGCACGTGAACGCCAATTTTCGTCTATACGATTCTTATGCAGTTTTATATTCTCTACACGGTCCACTGTTCGTTTTATTTTTTTGTCGAATTTTGAGAATTTTTTTTTTTTTTTCTCGAAAACGAGCTCGACGACCTGCACTTTTGACGACGCCATCGTGTTCCCCGGATTTTTTCCTGCAAGATAGGGTGGCGATTTTTTGTCCTACGACGATTTTTGACGCCGGAGCGATGATTCGGAGCAGAGCGGACTTAGAAACTTTCGCGCGTCGACCGCCGGACCGATCGCTCCAGGCTGTTTTTCGTCAATAACTCGAAAACGAGCACGGTAACGCTCGTTTTCGCCCGTACGATACTTGTACCGTTTACCGTTGGCTACCTGGCAGATGGTTTGTTTTTTTTTTATCTCGAATTTTGAGAGCTTTTTTAACTTTTTTCTCAAAAACGAGCACGTGAACGCCAATTTTGGTCTATACGATTCTTATGCAGTTTTAGATTCTCTACACGGTCCACTGATCGTTTTATTTTTTTGTCGAGTTTTGAGAATTTTTTTTTTTTTTTCTCGAAAACTAGCTCGACGACCTGCACTTTTGACGACGCCATCGTGTTCCCCGGATTTTTTCCTGCAAGATAGGCTGGCGATTTTTTGTCCTACTCCCATATTCGTGTCTTTTTGCTTAACGAAATCTTTTATATACTAATAACTTTTTAATAAAAAAACGTGCGACGGCAAAATCCGTCTTAGAGTCACTGGGGTGGTGACATGACAAAATATGTTAAGATCAGCCGCCCCTATGCGTAAAGTATGTCGTTTTTCCATTTTTTCACCCCGGAGCGACACCAACATTGTGTTGCAATTTTAAACCGCGCGGTTAAACGGCGGGCCAAACAGTCGCTGGTTTATGCAACAACAACCATCAAACTAGTAGGAGAATACACGCCCGTGATAGTATAGGAGATTCCCACTGTCCCTATCTTTTTTTTTATCTCGGACATATATATACCGGCTTATCGTCAATAACTCGAAAACCAGCACGTTAAGGCCAATTTTGGTCTATACGATTCTTATGCAGTTTTAGATTCTCTACACGGTCCAATGATCGTTTTATTTTTTTGTCGAATTTTGAGAATTTTTTTTTTTTTTTCTCGAAAACGAGCTCGACGACCTGCACTTTTGACGACGCCATCGTGTTCCCCGGATATTTTCCTGCAAGATAGCGTGTCTATTTTTTGTCCTACGACGATTTTTGACGCCGGAGCGGTGTTTCGGAGCAGAGCGGACTTGAAAACTTTCGCGCGTCGACCGCCGGAGCGATCGCTCCAGGCTGTTTTTCGTCAATAACTCGAAAACGAGCACGGTAACGCTCATTTTCGCCCGTACGATACTTGTACCGTTTACCGTTGGCTACCTGGTAGATGGTTTTTTTTTTTTTTATCTCGAAGTTTGAGAGCTTTTTTAATTTTTTCCACAAAAACGAGCACGTGAACGCCAATTTTCGTCTATACGATTCTTATGCAGTTTTATATTCTCTACACGGTCCACTGATCGTTTTATTTTTTTGTCGAATTTTGAGAATTTTTTTTTTTTTTTCTCGAAAACGAGCTCGACGACCTGCACTTTTGACGACGCCATCGTGTTCCCCGGATTTTTTCCTGCAAGATAGCGTGTCTATTTTTTGTCCTACGACGATTTTTGACGCCGGAGCGATGATTCGGAGCAGAGCGGACTTAGAAACTTTCGCGCGTCGACCGCCGGACCGATCGCTCCAGGCTGTTTTTCGTCAATAACTCGAAAACGAGCACGGTAACGCTCGTTTTCGCCCGTACGATACTTGTACCGTTTACCGTTGGCTACCTGGTAGATGGTTTTTTTTTTTTTTATCTCGAAGTTTGAGAGCTTTTTTAATTTTTTCCACAAAAACGAGCACGTGAACGCCAATTTTCGTCTGTACGATTCTTATGCAGTTTTAGATTCTCTACACGGTCCAATGATCGTTTTATTTTTTTGTCGAATTTTGAGAATTTTTTTTTTTTTTTCTCGAAAACGAGCTCGACGACCTGCACTTTTGACGACGCCATCGTGTTCCCCGGATTTTTTCCTGCAAGATAGGGTGGCGATTTTTTGTCCTACGACGATTTTTGACGCCGGAGCGGTGTTTCGGAGCAGAGCGGACTTAGAAACTTTCGCGCGTCGACCGCCGGAGCGATCGCTCCAGGCTGTTTTTCGTCAATAACTCGAAAACGAGCACGGTAACGCTCATTTTCGCCCGTACGATACTTGTACCGTTTACCGTTGGCTACCTGGTAGATGGTTTTTTTTTTTTTTATCTCGAAGTTTGAGAGCTTTTTTAATTTTTTCAACAAAAACGAGCACGTGAACGCCAATTTTCGTCTATACGATTCTTATGCAGTTTTATATTCTCTACACGGTCCAGTGATCGTTTTATTTTTTTGTCGAATTTTGAGAATTTTTTTTTTTTTTTCTCGAAAACGAGCTCGACGACCTGCACTTTTGACGACGCCATCGTGTTCCCCGGATTTTTTCCTGCAAGATAGGGTGGCGATTTTTTGTCCTACGACGATTTTTGACGCCGGAGCGATGATTCGGAGCAGAGCGGACTTAGAAACTTTCGCGCGTCGACCGCCGGACCGATCGCTCCAGGCTGTTTTTCGTCAATAACTCGAAAACGAGCACGGTAACGCTCGTTTTCGCCCGTACGATACTTGTACCGTTTACCGTTGGCTACCTGGTAGACGGTTTTTTTTTTTTTTATCTCGAAGTTTGAGAGCTTTTTTAATTTTTTCCACAAAAACGAGCACGTGAACGCCAATTTTCGTCTATACGATTCTTATGCAGTTTTATATTGTCTACACGGTCCACTGATCGTTTTATTTTTTTGTCGAATTTTGAGAATTTTTTTTTTTTTTTCTCGAAAACGAGCTCGACGACCTGCACTTTTGACGACGCCATCGTGTTCCCCGGATTTTTTCCTGCAAGATAGCGTGTCTATTTTTTGTCCTACGACGATTTTTGACGCCGGAGCGGTGTTTCGGAGCAGAGCGGACTTAGAAACTTTAGCGCGTCGACCGCCGGAGCGATCGCTCCAGGCTGTTTTTCGTCAATAACTCGAAAACGAGCACGGTAACGCTCATTTTCGCCCGTACGATACTTGTACCGTTTACCGTTGGCTACCTGGTAGATGGTTCTTTTTTTTTTTATCTCGAAGTTTGAGAGCTTTTTTAATTTTTTCCACAAAAACGAGCACGTGAACGCCAATTTTCGTCTATACGATTCTTATGCAGTTTTATATTCTCTACACGGTCCACTGTTCGTTTTATTTTTTTGTCGAATTTTGAGAATTTTTTTTTTTTTTTTCGAAAACGAGCTCGACGACCTGCACTTTTGACGACGCCATCGTGTTCCCCGGATTTTTTCCTGCAAGATAGGGTGGCGATTTTTTGTCCTACGACGATTTTTGACGCCGGAGCGATGATTCGGAGCAGAGCGGACTTAGAAACTTTCGCGCGTCGACCGCCGGACCGATCGCTCCAGGCTGTTTTTCGTCAATAACTCGAAAACGAGCACGGTAACGCTCGTTTTCGCCCGTACGATACTTGTACCGTTTACCGTTGGCTACCTGGCAGATGGTTTGTTTTTTTTTTATCTCGAATTTTGAGAGCTTTTTTAACTTTTTTCTCAAAAACGAGCACGTGAACGCCAATTTTGGTCTATACGATTCTTATGCAGTTTTAGATTCTCTACACGGTCCACTGATCGTTTTATTTTTTTGTCGAGTTTTGAGAATTTTTTTTTTTTTTTCTCGAAAACTAGCTCGACGACCTGCACTTTTGACGACGCCATCGTGTTCCCCGGATTTTTTCCTGCAAGATAGCGTGTCTATTTTTTGTCCTACGACGATTTTTGACGCCGGAGCGGTGTTTCGGAGCAGAGCGGACTTAGAAACTTTCGCGCGTCGACCGCCGGAGCGATCGCTCCAGGCTGTTTTTCGTCAATAACTCGAAAACGAGCACGGTAACGCTCATTTTCGCCCGTACGATACTTGTACCGTTTACCGTTGGCTACCTGGTAGACGGTTTTTTTTTTTTTTATCTCGAAGTTTGAGAGCTTTTTTAATTTTTTCCACAAAAACGAGCACGTGAACGCCAATTTTCGTCTATACGATTCTTATGCAGTTTTATATTGTCTACACGGTCCACTGATCGTTTTATTTTTTTGTCGAATTTTGAGAATTTTTTTTTTTTTTTCTCGAAAACGAGCTCGACGACCTGCACTTTTGACGACGCCATCGTGTTCCCCGGATTTTTTCCTGCAAGATAGCGTGTCTATTTTTTGTCCTACGACGATTTTTGACGCCGGAGCGGTGTTTCGGAGCAGAGCGGACTTAGAAACTTTAGCGCGTCGACCGCCGGAGCGATCGCTCCAGGCTGTTTTTCGTCAATAACTCGAAAACGAGCACGGTAACGCTCATTTTCGCCCGTACGATACTTGTACCGTTTACCGTTGGCTACCTGGTAGATGGTTCTTTTTTTTTTTATCTCGAAGTTTGAGAGCTTTTTTAATTTTTTCCACAAAAACGAGCACGTGAACGCCAATTTTCGTCTATACGATTCTTATGCAGTTTTATATTCTCTACACGGTCCACTGTTCGTTTTATTTTTTTGTCGAATTTTGAGAATTTTTTTTTTTTTTTTCGAAAACGAGCTCGACGACCTGCACTTTTGACGACGCCATCGTGTTCCCCGGATTTTTTCCTGCAAGATAGGGTGGCGATTTTTTGTCCTACGACGATTTTTGACGCCGGAGCGATGATTCGGAGCAGAGCGGACTTAGAAACTTTCGCGCGTCGACCGCCGGACCGATCGCTCCAGGCTGTTTTTCGTCAATAACTCGAAAACGAGCACGGTAACGCTCGTTTTCGCCCGTACGATACTTGTACCGTTTACCGTTGGCTACCTGGCAGATGGTTTGTTTTTTTTTTATCTCGAATTTTGAGAGCTTTTTTAACTTTTTTCTCAAAAACGAGCACGTGAACGCCAATTTTGGTCTATACGATTCTTATGCAGTTTTAGATTCTCTACACGGTCCACTGATCGTTTTATTTTTTTGTCGAGTTTTGAGAATTTTTTTTTTTTTTTCTCGAAAACTAGCTCGACGACCTGCACTTTTGACGACGCCATCGTGTTCCCCGGATTTTTTCCTGCAAGATAGCGTGTCTATTTTTTGTCCTACGACGATTTTTGACGCCGGAGCGGTGTTTCGGAGCAGAGCGGACTTAGAAACTTTCGCGCGTCGACCGCCGGAGCGATCGCTCCAGGCTGTTTTTCGTCAATAACTCGAAAACGAGCACGGTAACGCTCATTTTCGCCCGTACGATACTTGTACCGTTTACCGTTGGCTACCTGGTAGACGGTTTTTTTTTTTTTTATCTCGAAGTTTGAGAGCTTTTTTAATTTTTTCCACAAAAACGAGCACGTGAACGCCAATTTTCGTCTATACGATTCTTATGCAGTTTTATATTGTCTACACGGTCCACTGATCGTTTTATTTTTTTGTCGAATTTTGAGAATTTTTTTTTTTTTTTCTCGAAAACGAGCTCGACGACCTGCACTTTTGACGACGCCATCGTGTTCCCCGGATTTTTTCCTGCAAGATAGCGTGTCTATTTTTTGTCCTACGACGATTTTTGACGCCGGAGCGGTGGTTCGGAGCAGAGCGGACTTAGAAACTTTAGCGCGTCGACCGCCGGAGCGATCGCTCCAGGCTGTTTTTCGTCAATAACTCGAAAACGAGCACGGTAACGCTCATTTTCGCCCGTACGATACTTGTACCGTTTACCGTTGGCTACCTGGTAGATGGTTCTTTTTTTTTTTATCTCGAAGTTTGAGAGCTTTTTTAATTTTTTCCACAAAAACGAGCACGTGAACGCCAATTTTCGTCTATACGATTCTTATGCAGTTTTATATTCTCTACACGGTCCACTGTTCGTTTTATTTTTTTGTCGAATTTTGAGAATTTTTTTTTTTTTTTTCGAAAACGAGCTCGACGACCTGCACTTTTGACGACGCCATCGTGTTCCCCGGATTTTTTCCTGCAAGATAGGGTGGCGATTTTTTGTCCTACGACGATTTTTGACGCCGGAGCGATGATTCGGAGCAGAGCGGACTTAGAAACTTTCGCGCGTCGACCGCCGGACCGATCGCTCCAGGCTGTTTTTCGTCAATAACTCGAAAACGAGCACGGTAACGCTCGTTTTCGCCCGTACGATACTTGTACCGTTTACCGTTGGCTACCTGGCAGATGGTTTGTTTTTTTTTTATCTCGAATTTTGAGAGCTTTTTTAACTTTTTTCTCAAAAACGAGCACGTGAACGCCAATTTTGGTCTATACGATTCTTATGCAGTTTTAGATTCTCTACACGGTCCACTGATCGTTTTATTTTTTTGTCGAGTTTTGAGAATTTTTTTTTTTTTTTCTCGAAAACTAGCTCGACGACCTGCACTTTTGACGACGCCATCGTGTTCCCCGGATTTTTTCCTGCAAGATAGCGTGTCTATTTTTTGTCCTACGACGATTTTTGACGCCGGAGCGGTGTTTCGGAGCAGAGCGGACTTAGAAACTTTCGCGCGTCGACCGCCGGAGCGATCGCTCCAGGCTGTTTTTCGTCAATAACTCGAAAACGAGCACGGTAACGCTCATTTTCGCCCGTACGATACTTGTACCGTTTACCGTTGGCTACCTGGTAGATGGTTTTTTTTTTTTTTATCTCGAAGTTTGAGAGCTTTTTTAATTTTTTCCACAAAAACGAGCACGTGAACGCCAATTTTCGTCTATACGATTCTTATGCAGTTTTATATTCTCTACACGGTCCACTGATCGTTTTATTTTTTTGTCGAATTTTGAGAATTTTTTTTTTTTTTTCTCGAAAACGAGCTCGACGACCTGCACTTTTGACGACGCCATCGTGTTCCCCGGATTTTTTCCTGCAAGATAGCGTGTCGATTTTTTGTCCTAGCTCAATTATTAAGGAAGTTACGGTTTCTTGATTTTTCGGTATGTTCGAACTGGTCTTTTAGGCGGGCGCTCGGTCGCGCGGTGCTTTCGCATCGACCGACGTACCGATCGGCGGCGACGGTTTTTCGTCTATATCTCGAAAACTAGTACGCTAACACATATTTTGACCTATATGATATTTGTTCAGTGTAATTTTTTCTATCTGGTAGGCTGGTTTTTTTTTTTTTATCTCGAATTTTTTGAACGTTTTTGTTTTTTTCTCGAAAACTAGCGCGACGACCGATATTTTTAACTACGGTTTTGAATTCGTCTAATTTTTGCCTACAAGATAGCGTGTCGAGTTTTTGTTCTGCGACGATTTTGACCATTTTTTCATTTTTTTCTCGAAAACGAGCACGGCAATCTATATTTTTAACGACGGCATCGTGTTCCCCTGCTTTTTTCCTACAAGATAGCGTTTTTTTTTTTTGCCCTAGCTCAATTATTAAGGAAATTACAGGTGTTGGTTTTCGCTCTAAGTTATAACAGGCCGTTCGGGCGGGCGGTTGGGTCGCGCGGTTCCCCCCATAAGCGGCCGTGCGTAAGCCCGTGCGTCGCCGGCGTTCCGGCGGGCGCCTCGGTACCTATAAGAGAAGCGACGGTCCGGTCGAGTCGGTCGGGGCAGCGTCGAGCGTACGGCTATTCTTCGACCTCGGTTGAGAAGCAGTCGTCGCTCCTCGGGATTTCATCCTGACTGTTCTGTATCGTGCTCGTTCCAGACTTTCTCCACACTGCATTGCCACGAGTCGGTGTCTTTGACCGAATGGCTCTTGAAGTGGTATAAGCGTCTCGAGTGACGTTGGTGACTTGTATACGTTTAAAATATGTATACTCGTACTATCCGAGCATCAACTCTTCAGTCCGAGCGATTGAAAATTTTGTGAAAACCATAAACTGGCACTACACTCTACGGAGCGTAGCTTAAAAGGCAAAAATTGTATGGAACTACGGTTCGTACTCT
>NW_027488460.1:27500-32500 GCF_051014445.1 Colletes latitarsis | reverse complement strand
GAATCCGACTGTCTAATTAAAACAAAGCATTGCGATGGCCCCCAAGGGTGTTGACGCAATGTGATTTCTGCCCAGTGCTCTGAATGTCAACGTGAAGAAATTCAAAAAAGCGCGGGTAAACGGCGGGAGTAACTATGACTCTCTTAAGGTAGCCAAATGCCTCGTCATCTAATTAGTGACGCGCATGAATGGATTAACGAGATTCCCACTGTCCCTATCTACTGGCGTCTAGAAGCCGTCCGGGCGTATAGCTTCTGCTATGCGGCACCAGGATCGCAAGTGCCAACCCCTCCTCCTCGCGGTGGACGCTGGAAACGGCATTTATGCCGGCCAACGGGGCTCTGGTTAACAGGGAGGATTTTAGGCCCCCCATCCCACATTGGTCATGGCCTAACGGGCGTGAGAGGACACCTGCGGGTGAACAATGGCCACATGGTTAGCGTTGCGGTTGGCTACGGCCGAATTGCGCGGAAGCGTGTAGATGGGCAAGAGGTTGGGGTGTGGTGCACCCCTTCCACCGGCCATATGGGCAGACAGTGGAGTGTGGCGTAGGCTACTCGGCTACACACCAGTCGTTGGGTCTATACCCGGGGTTACTCGACCGACGTCCCTAAAAAGACGGGCGGAAGAAGGCGGCCGGAAGAAGTGTCACGCGGGCTTGCCTGTGTACCCACTGTCTGTGAACGGTCATTTTCAATGGCTGTTTCAACCCGCCTAATCCTGTCTACACGTGCAATTATACGGAAAAGCTCTGCGCGCAAATCCTGCACCGGTGCATGATCGGCATGCATTCCAGGCACGTGAATTAGCCACGTGGAGTTCAACGTCGTGGTCGAGGGTCCTCGGACCTGGCGCCTGGCGGTAACTCAGGTATTAGGGTGGTTAGGAATGGATTGGACATCGTGGGACATCGAGGGACACCGAGGGACTCCGAGGGATATGGAAGGATACTAAGGGATCTACAGGACACCGAGGGACTCCGAGGGAGATTCTAGGACACCGAGGGATTCTTGGATATACCTATGGACAACGAGGAATACCGAGATGCCAATAGAAATGGCTGGTAAACGCAGCGAGATCGTCAGGCCAGGATGAAGCGAGTGTGGTGGACACTATTCACCTCACTTCGCCCATCCCAGGCGGCGATCCACGCATCGAAAGCGAAAAACAACAAAAATTGAAAAGAAATGTTAAAGACAGGAACTCCAACTCCAATCTGGGGGACCTGCAAAAGAAAAACGAAGACAAGAAGAGACAAAACAAACGAAACAACACCAAAATTCCAGCACCCAAGAAGAGACATAAAAACCATGAAGGTAAAGAAACTCAGGGACCGCGGCCTGCCAAGTATGCCGCAGTACGGGAAGCGACCCCGAGGAACCCGAGCAACTATATCGTAAATCCTCTGTTGGTCGTCACAACGACCCATTCACAACCCCTCTTCTGGTCTTGTCAATGGTACGTGACGGCAGAGGAAACGAGGGCCTTGGCTTAACCGCCCGGGCCACGAGGATGGCAGCTCTTCAAACGGCCTCCGAATCTTAAGCTACAGAGCGCGGCGAGAAGATGGATGATTGGACGGATAACTCCAATACCTAGCGACTACCACTGGGGTACCTGCCACTCCCCTGGTGATGGCACGCTCGGCTCCAGGGCACAGTGTGTCTGGCCTGTCCAAGAATGGCGGCTCTTCTTGGACAGTATCCAAAACCGACCACTCTCGTGGGAACACTCATGGAAACCATTACACAAACAAAAACCAAAAAAGGAACGACCAAGGCAACAAAAACTATGAAACCGAGCTTTCTAAAAAAGGACTCAGCCACGAAGAACCCGAGCGCCTCGAGTAGTTCGAGTAGCTCGAGTGAATCAGACGAGGAAATGAGCGCAAGCGAGTTAGTATGTACTAACATTTTCTCTTCCCTTCAGGAGGAGAAAAAACAACCACGAAAACGGAAAATAATAGAAACTGACACACAAGAACAAGCAGAAAAGAAACCGAATAACAACGAAACAGAACAACCAATAACGGACAAAACCACAATAGAGAAAGTGAAGCAACAACGCACTGAATTAGAAAACCTACTACTAAGTGAAACAAACAAAATAAACAAATCTACGATAAGGACGATAATGCAACGATGGGGCAACATGGAGGAAATCCTCCACAACCTCATCATCGAAAACGAAAAGCTGAAAGCCACAAAGGAACAATACAAGAGCACCCCGCTCTCATACTCACAAGCTGTAGTCTCTGGTAAGGGCCCGACCTGCACCCTGCCGCAAAGGACTGGACCTACGACAACAACTAGACCCGCATACAGGAAAACAGGCGAGATCATTCTGATCAAACCAACCAAAGATACCGATAAACGCACGAACGACGAGCTAAAGGAAACCGTCACCAAAGAATTGAAAGAAATCCGCTCAAAACTACATGTGAGAAACATTAGACAAATGCGGAATAAAGGATTAATAATCGAAGTAGAGACCAAAGAAGACGCAGACCTAATCAAGGGAACCCCGCTCCAAAAGGCAGGGCTAAAAGTCGAAGACCCTAAAAAGCAAAACCCGTCTATTATAATATACGACGTGGAAAAGGACAACACAATGGAAGAACTAAAATCTGAGCTGATACAAAAGAATTTCCAACATCGAAGTGACACACAATTAGAGGCTCTGGAGAAAAACATCGTCTTCAGGCACTCCTTTAAAGCAAGAGACAACAGCAAAGTGAACTGGATCGTGGAAGCACCCAATCCAGAATTCAAAGAGTTAATAGAGAAAGGGAAGGTCTTCATGATGTGGAGCACATACCGCATCCGTGAATTCCTAAATATTACAAGATGTTTCAAGTGCCACGGATTTGGGCACGTAGCGAAAAACTGCAACACTCCGGATCAACTATGCGAGACATGTGGATCCAAAGACCACCTCAAGGAAAAATGCAAGACTAAGGACAAACCAAAGTGCATTAACTGCACTCGAGCGAAACGAAGTGACACTAATCACGAAGTTAAAAGCAAAAACTGTCCAATATATGCCAAGTACGTGGAGCTAGTAAAATCTAAAATTAATTGGACATGATAATAGCTCAAATAAACGCTCAAAGGTCGGCTGCAGCAGCAGCAAATATACTCGAAAGACTCCAGAAATATAAGATTGACATCATCTGCATACAAGAACCCTACACCTACAAAAACAAAGTCAAAGGGTACTCAACAAACGTAACAACCATACAACCAGACACCGAATCACCCTGGGTCGCAGCAGTAGTTGCGAACAGGAACATACAGGCATTTCAAGTGAGCATTGAAAAAACACAGCACATCATGACACTACATATTACATACGGACTTCTAAAATTCTACATAATCAACACATACTGTCAACACGGATTAGGCATCGAACCACTACTCACAAAAATGCAAAAAATTCTGGACAAACTGGGAAATCAGAGAGTAATAATTACCATGGATGCAAATGCACACTCGACACTCTGGCACTCCGGACACACGGACGAACGAGGAAGGAAACTGGAGGACTTCATCCTCCAGAACAACCTTCACATACTAAACGAACCAAACAGAACTCCAACATTTGTAACACACAGAGGACAAAGCAACATCGACATTACGCTAATAACGACAAACTTCGCAAACAGCGCAATAAACTGGAAGGTGATCACTGACTGCAATGTCAGTGATCACAGCATGATTACAACCGAAATAAGAGACCCTAACACAGCATACAACCTACCCTCCCTCCGCAGCGGGTATAACATCCGAAGGGCGGACTGGGAGAGGTTCAGAGACGAGACAGAAAGACGTATTACTGACGCCTTTCGACGTAGAATCGACACAACAACTGCGGACATAGCTGCCAGGAGAATCGCCAGAGTGCTGAGGGACATTTGTGATTCTTCAATACCTAAAATCAGAAACCGACCGAACAGAGTCCCTTGGTGGACAGACGAACTATCAGAACTCAGGAAAACAGCCAGTAGAGCCAGAAAACATCTTACCAGAGCAAGACGCTTAAATATTCAAACGGACATAGAGATATTACAAACCCGATACAGAAGAGCCAGAAACATATACACACAGAAAATCAAACAGCAGAAAGCGATGTCATGGAAGAACTTCATTCACACCGAAGGAAACAGAGACCCATGGAGCATAGTATATAGAATTATCCGGGGAAAAATAAACAGAGAAGAAACTCTTGCATCCCTGACGCTTCCGGATGGAAACATCACAATGTCGTGGAAGGACTCGATGGAAGCGATCATGAAAAAAGCAGTGCCGCAGGAGGATAACATCCCCGAAACGCGAGCACACCAAGAGCTAAAAGAGGAAATATCGAGATATAGAAACGCCAATATAGAGAACCAAATAACCGCAAAAGAAGTAAGGGATGCAACTAGAAAATGCAAGAACAAGAAAGCCCCTGGACTTGACGAACTTAAACCAGAAATCGTCAAGAAATTAATCGACCTTAACGAGCAAATCATCGTCCAAATATTCAACAAGTGCCTCAGAGACTCGGTCTTCCCCAAGGCCTGGAAGTCGGCACTACTCAGGATAATCCTCAAAAACAAGGACAGGGATAGAGGAAATATAAACTCCTACCGACCCATAGCACTCCTCTCAGCCATCGGTAAAATATTCGAGAGAATCATTGTAGCGAGAATAGACGAAACATACAAGAGCAGGGGGCTGGAACACCCTAGCCAATACGGCTTCAAAAGCCGGAAATCTACGGAAGACGCGCTAATCGGGCTGAGAAACGGAGTCAAAGGGTCGGACAAGAAATACGTCATCACCATATTCGTGGACATCGAGGGAGCCTTCGACAACTTGTGGTGGCCTGCGATCTTGAAGAGACTAATCGACGCTAAATGTAGCACTACTATGGTAAACTTAGTGAAGAGCTACTTTAAAAGAAGGGACGTACTTGTAACATCTAAGTACGAAAACATAACCAAGCGTATGCGGAAA
>NW_027488460.1:7500-22500 GCF_051014445.1 Colletes latitarsis | reverse complement strand
TAACCCAGACCTAACCCAGTCCTAACCCAGTCCTAACCCAGACCTAACCCAGTCCTAACCCAGTCCTAACCCAGCCCTAACCCAGACCTAACCCAGACCTAACCCAGACCTAACCCAGAAATAACCCAGACCTAACCCAGACCTAACCCAGTCCTAACCCAGTACTAACCCAGTCCTAACCCAGACCTAACCCAGACCTAACCCAGACCTAACCCAGACCTAACCCAGACCTAACCCAGACCTAACCCAGAAATAACCCAGACCTAACCCAGACCTAACCCAGTCCTAACCCAGAAATACCCCAGACCTGACCCAGACCTAACCCAGACCTAACCCAGCCCTAACCCAGACCTAACCCAGACCTAACCCAGACCTAACCCAGAAATAACCCAGACCTAACCCAGACCTAACCCAGTCCTAACCCAGTACTAACCCAGTCCTAACCCAGACCTAACCCAGTCCTAACCCAGACCTAACCCAGACCTAACCCAGTCCTAACCTAGACCTAACCCAGTCCTAAACCAGACCTAACCCAATCCTAACCCAGACCTAACCCAGACCTAACCCAGACCTAACCCAGAAATAACCCAGACCTAACCCAGACCTAACCCAGTCCTAACCCAGTACTAACCCAGTCCTAACCCAGACCTAACCCAGACCTAACCCAGACCTAACCCAGACCTAACCCAGACCTAACCCAGACCTAACCCAGAAATAACCCAGACCTAACCCAGACCTAACCCAGTCCTAACCCAGAAATACCCCAGACCTGACCCAGACCTAACCCAGACCTAACCCAGCCCTAACCCAGACCTAACCCAGACCTAACCCAGACCTAACCCAGAAATAACCCAGACCTAACCCAGACCTAACCCAGTCCTAACCCAGTACTAACCCAGTCCTAACCCAGACCTAATCCAGTCCTAACCCAGACCTAACCCAGACCTAACCCAGACCTAACCCAGACCTAACCCAGAAATAACCCAGACCTAACCCAGACCTAACCCAGTCCTAACCCAGTCCTAACCCAGTCCTAACCCAGTCTTAAACCAGTCCTAACTCAGACCTAACCGAGACGTAACCCAGACCTTATCCAATTCAGTCCTAACACAGTCCATATTCATTTTTTTTTTTTTTTTTTGTTTTTTTTTTTTTATTTCTGTTTTAGATACCGAAGGAGATCCTTGGATAGGCACCCATGCCTCAGAAGAATATATGGGTAGTTTGAGAATCTGACTCACCATACCCCACAAGTGTCTCATCCGTCTTTACTCATTCAGACACCACTCATGCCAACAAGCATCCCGGGACGCAGGCGAAACTGCTCTCCGCATTACTTCACCTAACCAATTCTAAACTAGCCCTAACGCAGTTCCAATACAGTCATTACAAAATGGGCTAGGTCTGGGCCAGTGTTGCGGGGGTTTGGGGCGCGCAGACCCCAGTCAGCAAAACGAATTCAATATGATGCTGTTCAATTTAATATGATACCGCTATTACAAAGGGGGTTAGGTCTGGGCTAGTGTAGCGGGGGACTGGGGGGCGCAGACCCCTGTCAGCAAAACGAATTCAATATGATGCTGCTCAATTTAATTTGATACCGCTATTACAAAATGGGTTAGGTCTGGGCTGGTGTAGCGGGGGTTTGGGGGGCGCAGACCCCAGTCAGCAAAACGAATTCAATATGATGCTGTTCAATTTAATTTGATACCGCTATTACAAAATGGGTTAGGTCTGGGCTAGTGTAGCGGGGGTTTGGGGGGCGCAGACCCCTGTCAGCAAAACGAATTTAGTACGATGCTGTTCAATTTAATTTGATACCGCTATTACAAAATGGGTTAGGTCTGGGCTAGTGTAGCGGGGGTTTGGGGGGCGCAGCCCCCCATTCAGCAAAACGAATTATGTACGATGCTGTTCAATTTAATATGATACCACTATTACAAAGTGGGTTAGGTCTGGGCTAGTGTAGCGGGGGTCTGGGGGGCGCAGACCCCTGTCAGCAAAACGAATTCAATATGATGCTGTTCAATTTAATTTGATACAGCTATTACAAAATGGGTTAGGTCTGGGCTAGTGTAGCGGGGGTTTGGGGGGCGCAGCCCCCCATTCAGCAAAACGAATTATGTACGATGCTGTTCAATTTAATATGATACCACTATTACAAAGTGGGTTAGGTCTGGGCTAGTGTAGCGGGGGTCTGGGGGGCGCAGACCCCAGTCAGCAAAACGAATTCAATATGATGCTGTTCAATTTAATTTGATACCGCTATTACAAAATGGGTTAGGTCTGGGCTAGTGTAGCGGGGGTTTGGGGGGCGCAGCCCCCCATTCAGCAAAACGAATTTAGTACGATGCTGTTCAATTTAATATGATACCGCTATTACAAAGTGGGTTAGGTCCGGGCTAGTGTTGCGGGGGTCTGGGGCGCGCAGACCCCAGTCAGCAAAACGAATTCAACATGATGCTGTTCAATTTAATATGATACCGCTATTACAAAGGGGGTTAGGTCTGGGCTAGTGTAGCGGGGGTCTGGGGGGCGCAGACCCCTGTCAGCAAAACGAATTTAGTACGATGCTGTTCAATTTAATTTGATACCGCTATTACAAAATGGGTTAGGTCTGGGCTAGTGTAGCGGGGGTTTGGGGGGCGCAGCCCCCCATTCAGCAAAACGAATTAAGTACGATGCTGTTCAATTTAATATGATACCACTATTACAAAGTGGGTTAGGTCTGGGCTATTGTAGCGGGGGTCTGGGGGGCGCAGACCCCAGTCGGCAAAACGAATTCAATATGATGCTGTTCAATTTAGTTTGATACCGCTATTACAAAATGGGTTAGGTCTGGGCTAGTGTAGCGGGGGTTTGGGGGGCGCAGCCCCCCATTCAGCAAAACGAATTTAGTACGATGCTGTTCAATTTAATGTGATACCGCTATTACAAAGTGGGTTAGGTCCGGGCTAGTGTTGCGGGGGTCTGGGGCGCGCAGACCCCAGTCAGCAAAACGAATTCAATATGATGCTGTTCAATTTAATATGATACCGCTATTACAAAGGGGGTTAGGTCTGGGCTAGTGTAGCGGGGGTCTGGGGGGCGCAGACCCCTGTCAGCAAAACGAATTTAGTACGATGCTGTTCAATTTAATTTGATACCGCTATTACAAAATGGGTTAGGTCTGGGCTAGTGTAGCGGGGGTTTGGGGGGCGCAGCCCCCCATTCAGCAAAACGAATTAAGTACGATGCTGTTCAATTTAATATGATACCACTATTACAAAGTGGGTTAGGTCTGGGCTATTGTAGCGGGGGTCTGGGGGGCGCAGACCCCAGTCAGCAAAACGAATTCAATATGATGCTGTTCAATTTAATTTGATACCGCTATTACAAAATGGGTTAGGTCTGGGCTAGTGTAGCGGGGGTTTGGGGGGCGCAGCCCCCCATTCAGCAAAACGAATTTAGTACGATGCTGTTCAATTTAATATGATACCGCTATTACAAAGTGGGTTAGGTCCGGGCTAGTGTTGCGGGGGTCTGGGGGGCGCAGCCCCCCAGTCAGCAAAACGAATTTAGTACGATGCTGTTCAATTTAATTTGATACCGCTATTACAAAATGGGTTAGGTCTGGGCTAGTGTAGCGGGGGTTTGGGGGGCGCAGCCCCCCATTCAGCAAAACGAATTAAGTACGATGCTGTTCAATTTAATATGATACCACTATTACAAAGTGGGTTTGGTCTGGGCTAGTGTAGCGGGGGTCTGGGGGGCGCAGACCCCAGTCAGCAAAACGAATTCAATATGATGCTGTTCAACCCCTCGGGAATTTTTAATTTCTGTTTTATTCACCGTAATGCTCATGGAACGTACTTTCACATTCTTGTTTTTTGCTTCACGAAAATTTTTGTACACTAATTACTTTTTAATAGGAAAACGTGCAACGGCAAACTCCTTCCTAGGGTCACTGGGAAGATGACATTGACAAAATATGTTAAGATCAGCCGCCCCTATGCGTAAAGTATGTCGTTTTTCCATTTTTTCGATCCGGAGCGACACCAACATTGTGTTGCAATTTTAAACTGCGCGGTTAAACGGCGGGCCAAACAGTCGGTGGTTTATGCAACAGCAACCATCAAACTAGTAGGAGAATACACGCCCGTGATAGTATAGGAGATTCCCACTGTCCCTATCTTTTTTTTTATCTCGGACATATATATACCGGCTTATCGTCAATAACTCGAAAACCAGCACGTTAAGGCCAATTTTGGTCTATACGATTCTTATGCAGTTTTAGATTCTCTACACGGTCCAATGATCGTTTTATTTTTTTGTCGAATTTTGAGAATTTTTTTTTTTTTTTCTCGAAAACGAGCTCGACGACCTGCACTTTTGACGACGCCATCGTGTTCCCCGGATTTTTTCCTGCAAGATAGGGTGGCGATTTTTTGTCCTACGACGATTTTTGACGCCGGAGCGATGATTCGGAGCAGAGCGGACTTAGAAACTTTCGCGCGTCGACCGCCGGACCGATCGCTCCAGGCTGTTTTTCGTCAATAACTCGAAAACGAGCACGGTAACGCTCGTTTTCGCCCGTACGATACTTGTACCGTTTACCGTTGGCTACCTGGCAGATGGTTTGTTTTTTTTTTATCTCGAATTTTGAGAGCTTTTTTAACTTTTTTCTCAAAAACGAGCACGTGAACGCCAATTTTCGTCTATACGATTCTTATGCAGTTTTATATTCTCTACACGGTCCAGTGATCGTTTTATTTTTTTGTCGAATTTTGAGAATTTTTTTTTTTTTTTCTCGAAAACGAGCTCGACGACCTGCACTTTTGACGACGCCATCGTGTTCCCCGGATTTTTTCCTGCAAGATAGCGTGTCTATTTTTTGTCCTACGACGATTTTTGACGCCGGAGCGGTGTTTCGGAGCAGAGCGGACTTAGAAACTTTCGCGCGTCGACCGCCGGAGCGATCGCTCCAGGCTGTTTTTCGTCAATAACTCGAAAACGAGCACGGTAACGCTCATTTTCGCCCGTACGATACTTGTACCGTTTACCGTTGGCTACCTGGTAGATGGTTTTTTTTTTTTTTATCTCGAAGTTTGAGAGCTTTTTTAATTTTTTCCACAAAAACGAGCACGTGAACGCCAATTTTCGTCTATACGATTCTTATGCAGTTTTATATTCTCTACACGGTCCACTGATCGTTTTATTTTTTTGTCGAATTTTCAGAATTTTTTTTTTTTTTTCTCGAAAACGAGCTCGACGACCTGCACTTTTGACGACGCCATCGTGTTCCCCGGATTTTTTCCTGCAAGATAGCGTGTCTATTTTTTGTCCTACGACGATTTTTGACGCCGGAGCGATGATTCGGAGCAGAGCGGACTTAGAAACTTTCGCGCGTCGACCGCCGGAGCGATCGCTCCAGGCTGTTTTTCGTCAATAACTCGAAAACGAGCACGGTAACGCTCATTTTCGCCCGTACGATACTTGTACCGTTTACCGTTGGCTACCTGGTAGATGGTTTTTTTTTTTTTTATCTCGAAGTTTGAGAGCTTTTTTAATTTTTTCAACAAAAACGAGCACGTGAACGCCAATTTTCGTCTATACGATTCTTATGCAGTTTTATATTCTCTACACGGTCCACTGATCGTTTTATTTTTTTGTCGAATTTTGAGAATTTTTTTTTTTTTTTCTCGAAAACGAGCTCGACGACCTGCACTTTTGACGACGCCATCGTGTTCCCCGGATTTTTTCCTGCAAGATAGGGTGGCGATTTTTTGTCCTACGACGATTTTTGACGCCGGAGCGATGATTCGGAGCAGAGCGGACTTAGAAACTTTCGCGCGTCGACCGCCGGACCGATCGCTCCAGGCTGTTTTTCGTCAATAACTCGAAAACGAGCACGGTAACGCTCGTTTTCGCCCGTACGATACTTGTACCGTTTACCGTTGGCTACCTGGTAGACGGTTTTTTTTTTTTTTATCTCGAAGTTTGAGAGCTTTTTTAATTTTTTCCACAAAAACGAGCACGTGAACGCCAATTTTCGTCTATACGATTCTTATGCAGTTTTATATTGTCTACACGGTCCACTGATCGTTTTATTTTTTTGTCGAATTTTGAGAATTTTTTTTTTTTTTTCTCGAAAACGAGCTCGACGACCTGCACTTTTGACGACGCCATCGTGTTCCCCGGATTTTTTCCTGCAAGATAGCGTGTCTATTTTTTGTCCTACGACGATTTTTGACGCCGGAGCGGTGTTTCGGAGCAGAGCGGACTTAGAAACTTTAGCGCGTCGACCGCCGGAGCGATCGCTCCAGGCTGTTTTTCGTCAATAACTCGAAAACGAGCACGGTAACGCTCATTTTCGCCCGTACGATACTTGTACCGTTTACCGTTGGCTACCTGGTAGATGGTTCTTTTTTTTTTTATCTCGAAGTTTGAGAGCTTTTTTAATTTTTTCCACAAAAACGAGCACGTGAACGCCAATTTTCGTCTATACGATTCTTATGCAGTTTTATATTCTCTACACGGTCCACTGTTCGTTTTATTTTTTTGTCGAATTTTGAGAATTTTTTTTTTTTTTTCTCGAAAACGAGCTCGACGACCTGCACTTTTGACGACGCCATCGTGTTCCCCGGATTTTTTCCTGCAAGATAGGGTGGCGATTTTTTGTCCTACGACGATTTTTGACGCCGGAGCGATGATTCGGAGCAGAGCGGACTTAGAAACTTTCGCGCGTCGACCGCCGGACCGATCGCTCCAGGCTGTTTTTCGTCAATAACTCGAAAACGAGCACGGTAACGCTCGTTTTCGCCCGTACGATACTTGTACCGTTTACCGTTGGCTACCTGGCAGATGGTTTGTTTTTTTTTTATCTCGAATTTTGAGAGCTTTTTTAACTTTTTTCTCAAAAACGAGCACGTGAACGCCAATTTTGGTCTATACGATTCTTATGCAGTTTTAGATTCTCTACACGGTCCACTGATCGTTTTATTTTTTTGTCGAGTTTTGAGAATTTTTTTTTTTTTTTCTCGAAAACTAGCTCGACGACCTGCACTTTTGACGACGCCATCGTGTTCCCCGGATTTTTTCCTGCAAGATAGGCTGGCGATTTTTTGTCCTACTCCCATATTCGTGTCTTTTTGCTTAACGAAATCTTTTATATACTAATAACTTTTTAATAAAAAAACGTGCGACGGCAAAATCCGTCTTAGAGTCACTGGGGTGGTGACATGACAAAATATGTTAAGATCAGCCGCCCCTATGCGTAAAGTATGTCGTTTTTCCATTTTTTCACCCCGGAGCGACACCAACATTGTGTTGCAATTTTAAACCGCGCGGTTAAACGGCGGGCCAAACAGTCGCTGGTTTATGCAACAACAACCATCAAACTAGTAGGAGAATACACGCCCGTGATAGTATAGGAGATTCCCACTGTCCCTATCTTTTTTTTTATCTCGGACATATATATACCGGCTTATCGTCAATAACTCGAAAACCAGCACGTTAAGGCCAATTTTGGTCTATACGATTCTTATGCAGTTTTAGATTCTCTACACGGTCCAATGATCGTTTTATTTTTTTGTCGAATTTTGAGAATTTTTTTTTTTTTTTCTCGAAAACGAGCTCGACGACCTGCACTTTTGACGACGCCATCGTGTTCCCCGGATATTTTCCTGCAAGATAGCGTGTCTATTTTTTGTCCTACGACGATTTTTGACGCCGGAGCGGTGTTTCGGAGCAGAGCGGACTTGAAAACTTTCGCGCGTCGACCGCCGGAGCGATCGCTCCAGGCTGTTTTTCGTCAATAACTCGAAAACGAGCACGGTAACGCTCATTTTCGCCCGTACGATACTTGTACCGTTTACCGTTGGCTACCTGGTAGATGGTTTTTTTTTTTTTTATCTCGAAGTTTGAGAGCTTTTTTAATTTTTTCCACAAAAACGAGCACGTGAACGCCAATTTTCGTCTATACGATTCTTATGCAGTTTTATATTCTCTACACGGTCCACTGATCGTTTTATTTTTTTGTCGAATTTTGAGAATTTTTTTTTTTTTTTCTCGAAAACGAGCTCGACGACCTGCACTTTTGACGACGCCATCGTGTTCCCCGGATTTTTTCCTGCAAGATAGCGTGTCTATTTTTTGTCCTACGACGATTTTTGACGCCGGAGCGATGATTCGGAGCAGAGCGGACTTAGAAACTTTCGCGCGTCGACCGCCGGACCGATCGCTCCAGGCTGTTTTTCGTCAATAACTCGAAAACGAGCACGGTAACGCTCGTTTTCGCCCGTACGATACTTGTACCGTTTACCGTTGGCTACCTGGTAGATGGTTTTTTTTTTTTTTATCTCGAAGTTTGAGAGCTTTTTTAATTTTTTCCACAAAAACGAGCACGTGAACGCCAATTTTCGTCTGTACGATTCTTATGCAGTTTTAGATTCTCTACACGGTCCAATGATCGTTTTATTTTTTTGTCGAATTTTGAGAATTTTTTTTTTTTTTTCTCGAAAACGAGCTCGACGACCTGCACTTTTGACGACGCCATCGTGTTCCCCGGATTTTTTCCTGCAAGATAGGGTGGCGATTTTTTGTCCTACGACGATTTTTGACGCCGGAGCGGTGTTTCGGAGCAGAGCGGACTTAGAAACTTTCGCGCGTCGACCGCCGGAGCGATCGCTCCAGGCTGTTTTTCGTCAATAACTCGAAAACGAGCACGGTAACGCTCATTTTCGCCCGTACGATACTTGTACCGTTTACCGTTGGCTACCTGGTAGATGGTTTTTTTTTTTTTTATCTCGAAGTTTGAGAGCTTTTTTAATTTTTTCAACAAAAACGAGCACGTGAACGCCAATTTTCGTCTATACGATTCTTATGCAGTTTTATATTCTCTACACGGTCCAGTGATCGTTTTATTTTTTTGTCGAATTTTGAGAATTTTTTTTTTTTTTTCTCGAAAACGAGCTCGACGACCTGCACTTTTGACGACGCCATCGTGTTCCCCGGATTTTTTCCTGCAAGATAGGGTGGCGATTTTTTGTCCTACGACGATTTTTGACGCCGGAGCGATGATTCGGAGCAGAGCGGACTTAGAAACTTTCGCGCGTCGACCGCCGGACCGATCGCTCCAGGCTGTTTTTCGTCAATAACTCGAAAACGAGCACGGTAACGCTCGTTTTCGCCCGTACGATACTTGTACCGTTTACCGTTGGCTACCTGGTAGACGGTTTTTTTTTTTTTTATCTCGAAGTTTGAGAGCTTTTTTAATTTTTTCCACAAAAACGAGCACGTGAACGCCAATTTTCGTCTATACGATTCTTATGCAGTTTTATATTGTCTACACGGTCCACTGATCGTTTTATTTTTTTGTCGAATTTTGAGAATTTTTTTTTTTTTTTCTCGAAAACGAGCTCGACGACCTGCACTTTTGACGACGCCATCGTGTTCCCCGGATTTTTTCCTGCAAGATAGCGTGTCTATTTTTTGTCCTACGACGATTTTTGACGCCGGAGCGGTGTTTCGGAGCAGAGCGGACTTAGAAACTTTAGCGCGTCGACCGCCGGAGCGATCGCTCCAGGCTGTTTTTCGTCAATAACTCGAAAACGAGCACGGTAACGCTCATTTTCGCCCGTACGATACTTGTACCGTTTACCGTTGGCTACCTGGTAGATGGTTCTTTTTTTTTTTATCTCGAAGTTTGAGAGCTTTTTTAATTTTTTCCACAAAAACGAGCACGTGAACGCCAATTTTCGTCTATACGATTCTTATGCAGTTTTATATTCTCTACACGGTCCACTGTTCGTTTTATTTTTTTGTCGAATTTTGAGAATTTTTTTTTTTTTTTTCGAAAACGAGCTCGACGACCTGCACTTTTGACGACGCCATCGTGTTCCCCGGATTTTTTCCTGCAAGATAGGGTGGCGATTTTTTGTCCTACGACGATTTTTGACGCCGGAGCGATGATTCGGAGCAGAGCGGACTTAGAAACTTTCGCGCGTCGACCGCCGGACCGATCGCTCCAGGCTGTTTTTCGTCAATAACTCGAAAACGAGCACGGTAACGCTCGTTTTCGCCCGTACGATACTTGTACCGTTTACCGTTGGCTACCTGGCAGATGGTTTGTTTTTTTTTTATCTCGAATTTTGAGAGCTTTTTTAACTTTTTTCTCAAAAACGAGCACGTGAACGCCAATTTTGGTCTATACGATTCTTATGCAGTTTTAGATTCTCTACACGGTCCACTGATCGTTTTATTTTTTTGTCGAGTTTTGAGAATTTTTTTTTTTTTTTCTCGAAAACTAGCTCGACGACCTGCACTTTTGACGACGCCATCGTGTTCCCCGGATTTTTTCCTGCAAGATAGCGTGTCTATTTTTTGTCCTACGACGATTTTTGACGCCGGAGCGGTGTTTCGGAGCAGAGCGGACTTAGAAACTTTCGCGCGTCGACCGCCGGAGCGATCGCTCCAGGCTGTTTTTCGTCAATAACTCGAAAACGAGCACGGTAACGCTCATTTTCGCCCGTACGATACTTGTACCGTTTACCGTTGGCTACCTGGTAGACGGTTTTTTTTTTTTTTATCTCGAAGTTTGAGAGCTTTTTTAATTTTTTCCACAAAAACGAGCACGTGAACGCCAATTTTCGTCTATACGATTCTTATGCAGTTTTATATTGTCTACACGGTCCACTGATCGTTTTATTTTTTTGTCGAATTTTGAGAATTTTTTTTTTTTTTTCTCGAAAACGAGCTCGACGACCTGCACTTTTGACGACGCCATCGTGTTCCCCGGATTTTTTCCTGCAAGATAGCGTGTCTATTTTTTGTCCTACGACGATTTTTGACGCCGGAGCGGTGTTTCGGAGCAGAGCGGACTTAGAAACTTTAGCGCGTCGACCGCCGGAGCGATCGCTCCAGGCTGTTTTTCGTCAATAACTCGAAAACGAGCACGGTAACGCTCATTTTCGCCCGTACGATACTTGTACCGTTTACCGTTGGCTACCTGGTAGATGGTTCTTTTTTTTTTTATCTCGAAGTTTGAGAGCTTTTTTAATTTTTTCCACAAAAACGAGCACGTGAACGCCAATTTTCGTCTATACGATTCTTATGCAGTTTTATATTCTCTACACGGTCCACTGTTCGTTTTATTTTTTTGTCGAATTTTGAGAATTTTTTTTTTTTTTTTCGAAAACGAGCTCGACGACCTGCACTTTTGACGACGCCATCGTGTTCCCCGGATTTTTTCCTGCAAGATAGGGTGGCGATTTTTTGTCCTACGACGATTTTTGACGCCGGAGCGATGATTCGGAGCAGAGCGGACTTAGAAACTTTCGCGCGTCGACCGCCGGACCGATCGCTCCAGGCTGTTTTTCGTCAATAACTCGAAAACGAGCACGGTAACGCTCGTTTTCGCCCGTACGATACTTGTACCGTTTACCGTTGGCTACCTGGCAGATGGTTTGTTTTTTTTTTATCTCGAATTTTGAGAGCTTTTTTAACTTTTTTCTCAAAAACGAGCACGTGAACGCCAATTTTGGTCTATACGATTCTTATGCAGTTTTAGATTCTCTACACGGTCCACTGATCGTTTTATTTTTTTGTCGAGTTTTGAGAATTTTTTTTTTTTTTTCTCGAAAACTAGCTCGACGACCTGCACTTTTGACGACGCCATCGTGTTCCCCGGATTTTTTCCTGCAAGATAGCGTGTCTATTTTTTGTCCTACGACGATTTTTGACGCCGGAGCGGTGTTTCGGAGCAGAGCGGACTTAGAAACTTTCGCGCGTCGACCGCCGGAGCGATCGCTCCAGGCTGTTTTTCGTCAATAACTCGAAAACGAGCACGGTAACGCTCATTTTCGCCCGTACGATACTTGTACCGTTTACCGTTGGCTACCTGGTAGACGGTTTTTTTTTTTTTTATCTCGAAGTTTGAGAGCTTTTTTAATTTTTTCCACAAAAACGAGCACGTGAACGCCAATTTTCGTCTATACGATTCTTATGCAGTTTTATATTGTCTACACGGTCCACTGATCGTTTTATTTTTTTGTCGAATTTTGAGAATTTTTTTTTTTTTTTCTCGAAAACGAGCTCGACGACCTGCACTTTTGACGACGCCATCGTGTTCCCCGGATTTTTTCCTGCAAGATAGCGTGTCTATTTTTTGTCCTACGACGATTTTTGACGCCGGAGCGGTGGTTCGGAGCAGAGCGGACTTAGAAACTTTAGCGCGTCGACCGCCGGAGCGATCGCTCCAGGCTGTTTTTCGTCAATAACTCGAAAACGAGCACGGTAACGCTCATTTTCGCCCGTACGATACTTGTACCGTTTACCGTTGGCTACCTGGTAGATGGTTCTTTTTTTTTTTATCTCGAAGTTTGAGAGCTTTTTTAATTTTTTCCACAAAAACGAGCACGTGAACGCCAATTTTCGTCTATACGATTCTTATGCAGTTTTATATTCTCTACACGGTCCACTGTTCGTTTTATTTTTTTGTCGAATTTTGAGAATTTTTTTTTTTTTTTTCGAAAACGAGCTCGACGACCTGCACTTTTGACGACGCCATCGTGTTCCCCGGATTTTTTCCTGCAAGATAGGGTGGCGATTTTTTGTCCTACGACGATTTTTGACGCCGGAGCGATGATTCGGAGCAGAGCGGACTTAGAAACTTTCGCGCGTCGACCGCCGGACCGATCGCTCCAGGCTGTTTTTCGTCAATAACTCGAAAACGAGCACGGTAACGCTCGTTTTCGCCCGTACGATACTTGTACCGTTTACCGTTGGCTACCTGGCAGATGGTTTGTTTTTTTTTTATCTCGAATTTTGAGAGCTTTTTTAACTTTTTTCTCAAAAACGAGCACGTGAACGCCAATTTTGGTCTATACGATTCTTATGCAGTTTTAGATTCTCTACACGGTCCACTGATCGTTTTATTTTTTTGTCGAGTTTTGAGAATTTTTTTTTTTTTTTCTCGAAAACTAGCTCGACGACCTGCACTTTTGACGACGCCATCGTGTTCCCCGGATTTTTTCCTGCAAGATAGCGTGTCTATTTTTTGTCCTACGACGATTTTTGACGCCGGAGCGGTGTTTCGGAGCAGAGCGGACTTAGAAACTTTCGCGCGTCGACCGCCGGAGCGATCGCTCCAGGCTGTTTTTCGTCAATAACTCGAAAACGAGCACGGTAACGCTCATTTTCGCCCGTACGATACTTGTACCGTTTACCGTTGGCTACCTGGTAGATGGTTTTTTTTTTTTTTATCTCGAAGTTTGAGAGCTTTTTTAATTTTTTCCACAAAAACGAGCACGTGAACGCCAATTTTCGTCTATACGATTCTTATGCAGTTTTATATTCTCTACACGGTCCACTGATCGTTTTATTTTTTTGTCGAATTTTGAGAATTTTTTTTTTTTTTTCTCGAAAACGAGCTCGACGACCTGCACTTTTGACGACGCCATCGTGTTCCCCGGATTTTTTCCTGCAAGATAGCGTGTCGATTTTTTGTCCTAGCTCAATTATTAAGGAAGTTACGGTTTCTTGATTTTTCGGTATGTTCGAACTGGTCTTTTAGGCGGGCGCTCGGTCGCGCGGTGCTTTCGCATCGACCGACGTACCGATCGGCGGCGACGGTTTTTCGTCTATATCTCGAAAACTAGTACGCTAACACATATTTTGACCTATATGATATTTGTTCAGTGTAATTTTTTCTATCTGGTAGGCTGGTTTTTTTTTTTTTATCTCGAATTTTTTGAACGTTTTTGTTTTTTTCTCGAAAACTAGCGCGACGACCGATATTTTTAACTACGGTTTTGAATTCGTCTAATTTTTGCCTACAAGATAGCGTGTCGAGTTTTTGTTCTGCGACGATTTTGACCATTTTTTCATTTTTTTCTCGAAAACGAGCACGGCAATCTATATTTTTAACGACGGCATCGTGTTCCCCTGCTTTTTTCCTACAAGATAGCGTTTTTTTTTTTTGCCCTAGCTCAATTATTAAGGAAATTACAGGTGTTGGTTTTCGCTCTAAGTTATAACAGGCCGTTCGGGCGGGCGGTTGGGTCGCGCGGTTCCCCCCATAAGCGGCCGTGCGTAAGCCCGTGCGTCGCCGGCGTTCCGGCGGGCGCCTCGGTACCTATAAGAGAAGCGACGGTCCGGTCGAGTCGGTCGGGGCAGCGTCGAGCGTACGGCTATTCTTCGACCTCGGTTGAGAAGCAGTCGTCGCTCCTCGGGATTTCATCCTGACTGTTCTGTATCGTGCTCGTTCCAGACTTTCTCCACACTGCATTGCCACGAGTCGGTGTCTTTGACCGAATGGCTCTTGAAGTGGTATAAGCGTCTCGAGTGACGTTGGTGACTTGTATACGTTTAAAATATGTATACTCGTACTATCCGAGCATCAACTCTTCAGTCCGAGCGATTGAAAATTTTGTGAAAACCATAAACTGGCACTACACTCTACGGAGCGTAGCTTAAAAGGCAAAAATTGTATGGAACTACGGTTCGTACTCTGGAAAGTGAGCAAAGAATGAAATACAGGTGTCTGACCTCGACATAACAGTACGGCGCCGAATACGTGCTTTCTCGACCAGCACATACGCGCTTTCTCGTTTTTGTCCAGCATGAATGCTTAGTCTTCGGGCCTGGCAATACGTGCTTCCACGATCGATGCCCAGCGTGAATAAGTGCCCGAGATGTTCAGCATGAGCGCAGCTCTACGTACTTTGTCGTTGTGGGATACCATTATACAATAATGTTCTGTTGTGAAGTAAAATACGAAACGAGAGAGTTTGGTGGTGACTCTGTCGAGAAAAAGCAAATATAAACGAGAGAGTTGGTGGTTTCTCTGTCGAGAAAAAGCAAATATAAACGAGAGAGAGTTGGTGGTGACTCTGTCGAGAAAAAGCAAATATAAGAGAGTTAGTTGGTGGTGGCTCTGTCGAGAAAAAGCAAATATAAGAGAGTTAGTTGGTGGTCGCTCTCTCGAAAAATGAAATTAAATTAAATAAACGAGAGTTTGGG
>NW_027488460.1:0-5000 GCF_051014445.1 Colletes latitarsis | reverse complement strand
AAACGTCCATTACTAAACAAAGATCTCGAACAAAAACAAGAAAACGTCCATTACTAACGAAAGAAAGAGGAGGAGAAGAGAAAATAAGACCCATCGTTGCGACGATCGAGGATGTCACCCGCCGTCAATTTTTCCATTATATACGCGTCTCGGTCGGAGATACGATGCTGGCTGTTTACGTTGCGCTCGCTCGAAGAGGAGACGACGACCGATTGTCACACACAACGCGCAGGGGCCGAAACAAAGCGCCCAAGGATCTACAGCCGAGGAACGAGACGCCGTCGAACATCGTTTCGCGACGTTCCTTTACGGTTTGAACTTGCGTATCCCGCTTTGCCCGGTGGCGTGTGTGCTCGTCGTCGTGCTCCGAACGAAACGTCCTGATGACGGCGAGGAAGTAATAAAATAATATACATCCTTACGGGTAGCCTGAAGCGAATCGCAAACGAACGACAACGCGTCGATTGTGCGGCCATCGTTGCTCGCGCGACTAACGACGACCAGCCGAGAAGGCTGTAGTTTATCGCATCGATTTCATCGAGCAACCGATGGACGCTGCCGCGTTCGTTCGTAAATGAATGTTATACATACTCACGGATAGCCTGAGGCGAATAATCGCAAACGACGACGCGTCGATTGTGCGGCCATCGTTGCTCGCGCGACTAACGACGATCAGCCGAGACGGCTGTAGTTTATCGCATCGATTTCATCGAGCAACCGATGGACGCTGCCGCGTTCGTTCGTAAATGAATGTTATACATACTCACGGATAGCCTGAGGCGAATAATCGCAAACGACGACGCGTCGATTGTGCGGCCATCGTTGCTCGCGCGACTAACGACGATCAGCCGAGACGGCTGTAGTTTATCGCATCGATTTCATCGAGCAACCGATGGACGCTGCCGCGTTCGTTCGTAAATGAATGTTATACATACTCACGGATAGCCTGAGGCGAATAATCGCAAACGACGACGCGTCGATTGTGCGGCCATCGTTGCTCGCGCGACTAACGACGATCAGCCGAGACGGCTGTAGTTTATCGCATCGATTTCATCGAGCAACCGATGGACGCTGCCGCGTTCGTTCGTAAATGAATGTTATACATACTCACGGATAGCCTGAGGCGAATGATCGCAAACGACGACGCGTCGATTTTGCGGCCATCGTTGCTCGCGCGACTAACGACGACCAGCCGAGAAGGCTGTAGTTTATCGCATCGATTTCATCGAGCAACCGATGGGCGCTGCCGCGTTCGTTCGTATATGAATATTATACATACTCACGGATAGCCAGAGGCGAATAATCGCAAACGACGACGCGTCGATTTTGCGGCCATCGTTGCTCGCGCGACTAACGACGACCAGCCGAGACGGCTGTAGTTTATCGCATCGATTTCATCGAGCAACCGGTGGACGCTGCCGCGTTCGTTCGTAAATGAATAATATACATACTCATGGCTAACTTGAGGCGAATAATCGCAAACGACGACGCGTCGATTTTGCGGCCATCGTTGCTCGCGCGACTAACGACGACCAGCCGAAACGGCTGTAGTTTATCGCATCGATTTCATCGAGCAACCGATGGACGCTGCCGCGTTCGTTCGTAAATGAATAATATACATACTCATGGCTAACTTGAGGCGAATAATCGCAAACGACGACGCGTCGATTTTGCGGCCATCGTTGCTCGCGCGACTAACGACGACCAGCCGAAACGGCTGTAGTTTATCGCATCGATTTCATCGAGCAACCGATGGACGCTGCCGCGTTCGTTCGTAAATGAATAATATACATACTCATGGCTAACTTGAGGCGAATAATCGCAAACGACGACGCGTCGATTTTGCGGCCATCGTTGCTCGCGCGACTAACGACGACCAGCCGAAACGGCTGTAGTTTATCGCATCGATTTCATCGAGCAACCGATGGACGCTGCCGCGTTCGTTCGTAAATGAATAATATACATACTCATGGCTAACTTGAGGCGAATAATCGCAAACGACGACGCGTCGATTTTGCGGCCATCGTTGCTCGCGCGACTAACGACGACCAGCCGAAACGGCTGTAGTTTATCGCATCGATTTCATCGAGCAACCGATGGACGCTGCCGCGTTCGTTCGTAAATGAATGTTATACATACTCATGGCTAACTTGAGGCGAATAATCGCAAACGACGACGCGTCGATTTTGCGGCCATCGTTGCTCGCGCGACTAACGACGACCAGCCGAGACGGCTGTAGTTTATCGCATCGATTTCATCGAGCAACCGATGGACGCTGCCGCGTTCGTTCGTAAATGAATAATATACATACTCATGGCTAACGTGAGGCGAATAATCGCAAAACGACGACGCGTCGATTGTGCGGCCATCCGTTGCTCGCGCGACTAACGACGACCAGCCGAGAAGGCTGTAGTTTATCGCATCGATTTCATCGAGCAACCGATGGGCGCTGCCGCGTGCGTTCGCCCGATTGCGCGTGAAGTTACTGTTCGGAACCAAGAATATACGGGTGTATTATACCCGTTTGGTCGCAGCCACGCGCAAAGGCTTTTGAATGTACTGTACGCCCGGCCGTCGAACGATGGTTTTCCGTCATTCAGGAAACAAAAAGAAACTTTTGTCGTCGATATGGCGCGTTCAATCCTCCGTCGATACGCTGGTCGGAGGTGCGAACATCGAATATTTTTAAAGCAAAGAACAAGGAGCATTTTTAAATACAAAGAGAAAAATTGTAAATTGTATATGATTACCCTGAACGGTGGATCACTTGGCTCGTGGGTCGATGAAGAACGCAGCTAATTGCGCGTCAACGTGTGAACTGCAGGACACATGAACATCGACATTTCGAACGCACATTGCGGTCCACGGATAAAATTCCTGGACCACGCCTGGCTGAGGGTCGTTCACTTGTCCTAAAACTGCTTGCGTTGTTCTCAGATTCCCTAACCCCGCCGTCGTTTACCTCTCCTTTCGGGGAGATGGCGAAGAACGTTTCGGAGCCGGGTCGATGAAGAGAAAGGTATCAACGTACGAGCGAGAATTTGGGTATTTCGTTGGCGTTTGTCGCTGGACGTACGAAAAAGAATAAATATTATATATTATTGGCAAGTTTGCGCACCCCTTGCGTGGTGAGGCAGAGATCAGTCTGGACTCGCGCGAGTGTTTTACGGCGTCGTGCGTCGTGTTGTCTGGAGTATCATCACGACCGCCCGTTAAAGCACCGCTCCTACGATTTCTGACTTTGACGGCACTAAAAACCACCGTGGGGCGCAAATCGCGTTTCGTACAAATCTAATGATTACCGGCGCTCCCGACGTTGCCCGAAGTTAATAATTTATGCAAAGGAAAGAGAAAATAAAGCGTATACTAGTTTTGGAGCATAACAAAAGGACACTGGAAAGAAATTTGACCAAACACTGATAATTATGATATGTAATATATGCCCTACCACGTGAAATTTGTGGTATCCGTCGGTCGTCGTCTTCCTCTCTGTTCGTTCGTACAGCCCCAGGGAAAAATGATAATTTATCAAACGAATCGGACGATCATCCTCTATGGAGAGGCTCGAACGAACACGACGAGAAGCGCGATACGAACGGAACCCAAAAGAAGGGATATACTCTGAGAAGTTGGTCGCCCCATGTCTCTCTTTGTTACGAATATGTATATCGATTGCGAGACCGCGCGTTTAGCCGGTCGTCCAGTCCACGAATGCTTTTCTTTCGAACTTACGGTGGACTTTGGTAGACTATCAAAGAATCAACGAAAATCGGATCGGGTAGTTCTATCATAGACACACACCGTGGTTCTTCTTTAATTTGAAAAGCGACGGAAGGACGTTAAAAGTAATCAGCCGGTTACGCCTAGCGAGCGTTTCGCATCGAACGAATGAAAAACTAAGACAGAAGGGAGACACTTTGGCGAGGCGCTAAAAACCCATCATTGATATCCTTTTCTCCGAGAAAGCAAAATGCTATTATATGCTATCGGAGGACGCGGAGAAGTAGGAGGTGGTGGTCGATTCCATATATACACCAGGTTCTTGTTGCTCCGATTCGTTACGGTGTACGATTTGTTTTTCTTTTTTTTTTTTTTTCAACTAACAAGTTTGTTCGACGACCTCAGAGCAGGCGAGATGACCCGCTGAATTTAAGCATATTACTAAGCGGAGGAAAAGAAACTAACTAGGATTTCCTTAGTAGCGGCGAGCGAACAGGAAAGAGCCCAGCACTGAATCCCACGGTTATTGCCGCAGGGAAATTGTAGTGTTTAGGAGGATCCGTCTATCCCGTGACGTCGAACCGTGTCCAAGTCCATCTTGAATGGGGCCATTTACCCAAAGAGGGTGCCAGGCCCGTAGCGACCGGTACGCGTTTGGGGAGGATTTCTCCTTAGAGTCGGGTTGCTTGAGAATGCAGCCCTAAGTGGGTGGTAAACTCCATCTAAGGCTAAATATGACCACGAGACCGATAGCGAACAAGTACCGTGAGGGAAAGTTGAAAAGAACTTTGAAGAGAGAGTTCAAGAGTACGTGAAACCGTTCAGGGGTAAACCTGAGAAACCCAAAAGATCGAATGGGGAGATTCATCGACGACGAAGCTGGCTCCCGTTGGCGTGCGATTCCCCCGTTGGGACCTCGGTTCCAGAACGCGGGGTACACCCCTTCGGCGAATAACCGGCGACGTAGTCGTGCACTTCTCCCTTTGTAGAACGTCGCGACCCGTTGTGTGTCGGTCTACGGCCTGGGGCTATTTGCCTGTCGCGGTGGCATTCGTTCGCTCGCGGCAGAGGCTCGGTCGCCCGGCCGGCTGCACGACGGTACTCCGACGGTATCGGGCCGCAACCAATCCATTCTCGAATGGTATATGCGTCCAGGCCCGTCGCAAGCTCGGACAGCACCCGGAGCGTGTGGACGCAGCGCCCTCCCCGGGTCTGGCCAGCTGTTAGCAGACGGTGTCCTCGGACCGGCCAAGCTTCGAATTACCGGTCAGCGACGCTAT